>NC_056732.1:845123728-845413728 GCF_019279795.1 Protopterus annectens
CTTGGCTATGACTGATGAGCAACTGTATGCTTGTATGAAACAAAGTGGAAATGCTTTACTGTGGCTCTTATTTTATTGTTTTTCCTTTTAGTTTATTTTATTGCAGTTGGAGGCCTGAGATGTACATTGGCAGCAAATTAGATGTAATTGCTGGGTACAGGATCTGTTTGTCAATAAAATGACTGACTGCTATTGCTTTCTCATCATTCTGACTTTGTATAAACAATTTCATTTCATTTATGTAAAGCAAACTGAAATAATTTATTGTGGCTACTGCTATATTTTATTATATTTTTTTTCATTAGATTTGTTTAATGTGGTAGTGCACTGATCAAAATGACCATTTGCAGGCATGGCCTAGGTAAATATATATTTACAAGTATCAAGAAAAAGTTGATAATACAAAGAGATAAAATCATCATAATTTACAGTACAGGAAATACACAATATTCAAACTTAGCAGTTTAAGTGAAACAAAGCTGACATATATGTATTTTTTATCCCAATCAGAAATATGAGGTGCTCACACTCAACAAAGTGACTTTAACTGCTTGATGGAGGAGGGGGTAGTATGTAAGGGTGAAGTAATTGACTCTCTTGTCTTTTGCTCAGTTTAATCATTAATTTGGTTTTGCAGAACTAGGTTGGATTTGCGTGAAGTAAGCTGGAATAATTTACTGTTGCTACTGTGTGTTTGTGTGACAAAATGTCATACATTACTGTAGGTATCATTATCTTTTTACCACAATGTGGCACTTGAGGTATAGCCCATCAAAAATATGAATATAATTGCTGAGTATGGGTACTGTCTGTAGATGAAAATGACTGGTCCTGCTGTCATGATCAAGTTAAACAGGCATTAGTGTGGTTAGTGTGCAATAGTATAAAGCAAGGTAAACTCATTTATTATGTTTGTTTTTATGACAATGAGACATTTGAAGTGTACTCAGTCAATAAGCTAGCTATAATTGATATGTATGGAGGCCATCTGTGGATAAATGTGACTTACCCTTAGTGTTGTTTGATCACTATTACACAGTAACTGATCTGATATGGCAGGAACAATGCCATACAATGTTTGCTGATGTCAACATAAAACTTGTTTTTGCTATGGCTTATTTTGTATGTATATGGGTGGGAAGTGTGTTGCAGTGTATTTAAGAGTAAGAAGTTGGTCATGATTTCTTTCACTTTCCATTTCAGTCAGACATTAGCACGGTACACAAGAAATGGTTATTTTCTGTGGATTGAGCATGATGTATGCAAAATCAGCTGAAAATTGGCACAGTGACACAATAAGCAGCATTGCATCTCACAGCACTTAGCTCTCTAGATGAGTCCATGGCTGTGGATCCTTTTTTTGTGTAGTCTGCATGTCCTCCATGTGTCTGTGTGGAGTTATTCAGGTGCACTGTTTTTTTTCCAACAGCCCAAAGACATGCCATAAATAAATTGGCATTTCCTCCAATTTGCCTATATGTAAGGATACAATGTTTGCGCACGCTTGTGTGTGTGTGTGTGTGTGTGTGTGTGTGTGTGTGTGTGTGTGTGTGTGTGTGTGTGTGTGTATGTGTGTGAAAATAATGTTACATTGTTTGTGGACACACACACACAATATCAATGGCATTATACTTATCTCTTCTGGGTAGCACTTAAGAAAGAATAGATAACAAAACAGTGACAAACGCACTGACACAGACCCTAGCAAACTAGATGTATCACAAGATGCACTGATTTTTCATGCATGCACATACATACTATCACTACCATTAACAATTATATTTATTTATACTGCATGGGCCAGGATAGTCAAACTAGGCTAGTAGTCTTTCTTCAGAAGAAATGAGGAAACCCAAGGTGGTATTTATACTAACTACGGAAAATCTGGCCTGGGCAATGGGAACATTTCACTACTCTTTTTAGTAATTGCCAATGGACTTTTTTATATCCTCCTGAGACAAATGGGGTCTTGGTTTAATGTCTCATCCAAAGAATGGCATACTCAGGAGTGCAGTCAACCCCCTTAATGCTGCAAAGCAGTGTCAGTAATGGAGAAAGACTTGCAAAGCCAGAATAATGACCAAACAGCAGACAGTCATTTCCCTTAAAGACAGACCCAGCAATTAAAAAAAAAAACAGCAACAGGCCCAAAATGCTTTACTAATCCTCTGGCAGCTTGTCAAATGCTTCAGAGGAGTGTGTCTGCTGCTGTTTTTATTGTTTTTTTATACATTGTGCATTTGAGTGGTTTAGCATCAGCAATTATGGCCACACAGTAATACACTCAATAACTGCCAATCCGTTATCACAAGAATAATATTTATAAAGTTGCTTTAATAACAGATTTTACACTACCATGCATTTTCTAAAGGATACAAAGTCTAAACTTCATAGATCTGTCATTGTTTAGTTAAAGCAACACTCAATAATAAACCAGAAAAAAGGCGCAGCTTTATTAGGAACCAACTAAAATATGAGGCAAAATGAGATGACAGTAAAGTACATAACTTCTTTGCTCAAAAAGCAGGGAGAAATCCAACAGTAATGGGGGGAGGTCAAAGGGCCAAAATCAGGGACATATTTTAAATAAGACACTTTTACTTAAACAGTTAATGGAACAGGAGGTACCTCATTAATGTGTTTTCTTAAAAATAAGAAATATGAAACTCTGACAGGGATTTTTCATGAAAAATAGGGAGTATGAAACTCTAATGCTGAGTATTACTGGCAGCAAAATCTGGAACACTTGAGAGGCATAAATCTGGTTTCCTGACAGTGCTAGCAAAGATAAAAAAAAACTTACTGACTACAACTTACACCACAGCACTCTTTTTTCAGAGCCTCTGATCCCGAGATCCTTACTGTACTGCTGACTACAAACTCCTGCCACTCTTGTGGCCATTACCATACTTAGTTCAAAGTTTCTGGGCTATCTGCTCTGCTCATTTCCACCCAACACAATGAATCACAGAATGATACAGAACTTTGAGGCTTTTTGATTCATTGTATGGTTTGTAAATGGGCTTGAGTAGAAAACCCAGAATTAAAAAAGACTGTAGCACCTGCAAAGAACTGCAGATGCTGCTGTTTTAAACAGCCACCGGTATATATAAAAAATGAGAGGCAAAAAGTCAGAACAGAGCCCCCAGCTGAGTGGTGCCCTAGTTGGCTGCCTAGTTTGCCTATGTATAAGGCCAGACATCTATTCTTGCAGATCTGATGTGGTCCAGAAGTCGAGACACTATCCGTTCAGAAGAAAAAATCAGTGTAGAAGAAGTCTGCATTGAAGTTAAAAGTTTATTTTTTTTTCACTATGAAAAGAAAGCCATAATATGAATTTTTCTCTATATATGAGTGCCCTAGCATTGTAAAGATACCTTTTGAATCTCTAACTGAATGACTATAAAGGCATTCACTGTATGTTCTGTTTTCACAATTTTGAATGGAGAGCCACCTCAGTAATTTCATTTTCTCACAGAGTAGTCCATTGCTTGCATCTGACTTGAAACAAAAAAGATATATTTTCTTCAGCTTTTAGTCTGATGTGGTGTCCCTCCCACCACCAACTTCTGTGAAGCTGCAGGGAAACTTGCTAAATGATTTGAAGTGCTATCTGTGATGGTTTGAGCTGTGTCTCTGTGAAAGGCATCTGGGCACGTCAGACATGTTCAATATGGAATATTAGTTCATAGCACAGGAGAGGAAGCTAGAAGAGTGTTTAATTCTTCTTTACTCTAAAACAGAAGGAAAGAAATAGTTTAGCAGTACTGAAAAGTAAATTCCAGGCCTAATGCTAGCCAAAGAAAAATCTACTCTGTTTAAGACATATTTAATAGAAATGAAAGGGTCTGCAAAAATACTGATGCTTATGTATTTGGCAATTGTATGGGTTCTTAATTAGAGACAGGCTAATCTGTGGTACAATAAATGACTACATAAGAGGGAGGGAGTTAAGAGACTCTGAATTAACACTGGAAATATATGGATGTGTGTTGTGTCAGTGAGCTGTCACGTATGTAGTTAACATCTTTAACCTGAGGAGTTGAAAGAATGTAGGAGTGACACTGTGCATTAGAATAAAGAGCAACATAAGCCTAGAAATAGTAAATATAATTAAAATAAAATTGAAAGGAAAGCCAAATAGTCTCCCATTGTGGTAAACAAAATGGTGTCTGGTAAAAATTGTGCTGCAACAACTGTATTGCACTATGAACAATGGGGTTACTGTGGTTTGTCATTGTTTGCAAGAATGTATTTTATATGTTAGATGTCACAACAGCAGAATACTAAAGTTGTGCAGGCATTCAGACAAAGACAAAAATGCTTGTAAGTACAGTAGAAATGTAGTTTGTGAATACTACGTAAAATGACAACAATGACAAAAGGTATAAAAATGAACTGTGTGACAGAAAGCCGGACAATGAAACTGAGGATGGCTGCCAGGAGAGTGTTCATAAATTCTGAACTGAGAAACTGTGGATAAGTAGCAATACTATTCAATGTAAATTAGGCTCTGGAGAAGGGTGTAATATAATGCTATAGTTTACATTCAGAATATTTTGTCTATAAGCTGTAAAATATGTAGATCTACTTTCATGTTGTTATCATTTTCTGGGTACAAGCTGATGCTATCAGGTCAAATCCGCTTGAGCTGTGAATACAAAAATAAAGCACATAATAGTAATTTGAAATCATAGCTCTGCAATTTCAATTAAAGCAACCTAATATATGGAGTTAAGATTATTGTTTGTCAACATGATTAAGTGAATTCAGGTAATATATCTGGAAATTTTAATAACATTTCTATTTATCAAAATGTGCAAGACTTGGATGAAGAGAAAAGTATATGTCTGTGATGTAGTTCAGTGAGAATGTTCAAGAGGACAGTTTGCTTGCTGTCAGAGGCAGACAAGACATTCAAAATAACTGTTGTGCCAACTGATGGAGTAGTGCTAAGGAAAAGCCATTGCAGATACTGCCTGATTCAATCTGCAAAGCAAGTGAATTGAACAAAAGACAAAGTTTTCCTTTTTTAGATAAAATGTCTCACAGAAAAGAAATAATGTAGACAAAATAGGTCTATTGTAAAGCAGAAAAAACAAAAAAACAAAGTCCATAGGCAAAGACAGATTAATTATGAATTATTTGAGGGACTATGAGTTTTGAAGAGAGGGTATCATGTTAAATTAGTAACAGGAGCTATACAAGTGATGCATGCTGCACTTAGAGTGCCTATCACTTTTAAAGAAAAGATAGAACTGGAGTTTAAAAGCAAGGAATTGTCCAGTATGATGGTTAAACAGTGCTAACTAAATAGTTTATCAACATAGTGACAGTTGTAAAGCAAAACAAAATTAGGATCTGTATATACCCATAGGATCTCAACAAATTAATTCAAAGAGAACATTACCCAATGTAGACTTTTGAAAAAAGTAGCTTCTGCTATGTATAATGCCAAGTTCTTTTCAATGATGAATGCATATTAGAACTTTTAGTAAATTAAACTGTATAAGAGAATCTCTCAGCTGTGTACCTTTAATGCACAACTGGGCAGATATAGATTTCTGAGTTTACTGTTTGGAATATCATCAGCAACAGAAGTATCTCAGTATTCTGTAACTGGTGTGATTGAAAAACTAGAAGATGCTATGTATTTATTTGACCTGACACAACTAACGTTGGGACCCTTATTGTCAGCTCTTTGATATTCTTGTCCTCAATGATTCCTATTGTATGTGATATCCTCCATAATGATTCCTACTGAGAGGGTCTCTCTTATTGGAGAGCTTCTTTAGGAAGATTTCTGCTCTCAAAAAACTACATTGGCTCGAATTCCCACACCTTCTGACCAAATGTCAGTTGATCCAAGCTTTCCAAATTCTTAATTCTAACTCTGACTGTCCATCTCTGTCCAACTTGATCTCCTGGTTTACCCCTCCCCGATCCCTGCGCAACTCTGATAAACTCTTTCTACAAGTCTACAACCCAATATTAACATAGGTAAAATACTTTATAAACACTCCATCTCCCTTATTTGGAATAATCTTCTACTCCATATTAAAAGTCATACCTCTCTTCCTAACTTCAAACATGACCTTATTTTGTACCTCCATAAAAACTCTATATGTACCTGTAACCATCCTGCTTAACTCCTCCCTTTCCATATTCCCATTTCTTCACTAGACTTATCATTAAGACCTTTTTCCTCTTTCTTATCTTACTTTATCCAATCTGCTCTTCTTTCTATACCCTCCCTCTTTATATAATTTACTTTATCCTACTACTCTTCTTTTTTTCTCCTCCCTCTAGATCACTTCATTCCTCCTCTACTCCTATCTTCTTTTGCACTTTCCTTCTTCTGACCTTGTATATAGCTATGTACTATTCTTTGGATTAAATTTATTTTTCATATCCATTGTATCCATGAGTTTGTTTTTGCTCTTTATATTATTAACTTGTCTCTATTTGTATGTTTTTGTATGTTTTGTTCGGGGCTTTTCCCCTCGGGTCTCCACTGAAAATGGGTAATTTCCTACCCAGTTGGACTAACCTGGTTAACAAATGTGAAATAAATAAATAAATAAATAAAAAGTGTAAACTATCATGATCCATCAAGTCAAAATCCGCTGAGTTTGACAGGGCCAGGTGAGGAATATATTATGGTGTTGCACACAGTAGGCTTTTACACTTAAACCGTACTTTGCTGTGACTTATTAGGCAGAAGGGAGGCTGACAAAGCTTGGAGTCTGGTTACCACACCACTGCATGAAGAGATTTTCTGCTAAATCCATTTACATCCACTGTTAGTATTTTAAGTAGTGATTTGTATTCTGTCTAGACTTATACTACTGTTACTGAGATATCTGTGCATTTTATAGTTTTGTACTTGAATTTTTCATTTTACTGTTGTGCTGAATTCAGAGCTATCCAGAGCTGAATATGTAATACTACAGCTCTTAATTGTACTTTTTGCTGTTTATTACATGTGAAACTCTGATATCTCTGCTTATTTGTTGTTTCTTGTGTCACTATAGTGCTTTAGCTATTACTATTTGTTCCTGTACTTCTGCTTGGTTTATAGTTGTAAGTAGGCTAGTTTCAGATTTTTTATGCATCCAGACAGTGTTTTTCATTGGGAAGTCTTTGGTATGATCTCTTCTGGCAGGAGAAGGTAACAAAGTCCCTTCTGAGCTGGGATTCTCTGTTTGAAACCCAAAAGATTGTTGTTGTGATTGTCTGAGGGCTACTTGTTTTGAGACTTTCTGTGCCTGTATAAAGTTGTTACAGTTGTGCCACACTGCTCATCACACAGCAGCAGGTAGCAGTGCCCTGTGTAGATGCAGGCACTTAGAAATTAAATTTCCCACTATAAAACTAGCCATGACAATTCTCGAGTACTTAGTTGCACAGAGAGCAGCTAGTTTGTTCACAGAGAAGCACCCACCCCTCAAGTTTGGTCTTAGGCTGTCTTGATAGGCATTTGCACTCCTACAGCAACCAAGCTAGTCAGCTGTAAACCTCTCCAGTGGCATCCCCTTGTAGAACATGTACTAAGGATACTTATTTGCTGCCTGTCATTCATCCTACTTTCCTCTTATCTTTGCATTTCTCTTACACTTCTCCTTTCTACTCCTCTTCCCTCTGAATGCCTCTCTCACCTTTTCTCTGTCTTCTCCCCTATTGTATCCTTTCTTGCAACTATTCTCAGTTGCCTCTTCTAATGTCTTCATTTCTCTCTATAACAATATGCTGCTATCCCTGTAGCATAAGCCATCTCAGTCATTATGGCTACTTCATGTATCCATAAAGCTCTGCTAAGCATAGTTCAATTTTCCTATCAATGTTTTGACACTGTAAACTGCTTCATGGACTAAATGTCGTAACATATTTTTGCTGTAAATATATATATATATATATATATATATATATATATATATATATATATATATATTTTTTTTTTTTTTTTTTTTTTTTTTTAGCATATCCTTGTATCTCTTAATATGTTCATTTCTTGTGTGATCCTACTCACCTGGGCTGTGCCTGCAAATGGTCCATTGAGATCAGTACAATACCTCGGTAAACAAATATAAAGAAAGAAAGAAAGGATCCATAGTCATAGACATACACTTCCCTGCTATATCTGCAGCTAGCCTGGTGGATATATGTATCCCGAGGCAATGCAGCAATTGCCTCATATACTGACAATTACCTAATTCCTAATTCTCCAACAATCAGATATGGTATGTGAGAGATGAGGTTATGCTATGTCACTGGAGGTAGGACTCTCAGATACAAGAACTTTTAATACCAAACAGGTTGTCAATTTTACACACACACACACACACACACACACACACACACACACACACACACACACACACACACACACACACACACACACACACACACACACACACACACTGTACCCACCTCATATACGAAGGACTAGACACATAGACTCACATATGATTAAGCTCTTAAATGTAATCACCCCAAACTACAAAGAGCTCATAGACACCGCACTGTAAAAAATGTCCTCAGCAACCCCTGGAGCACTCAGTAAAAACAACGCTAAACAAGATACTTACTGCCATATCCCATGGTGTATCAACTTCTAAGTCCATAAGGTATGCCACCAACCAAACCCAATATTTATTCTATTGTGAGACAAACAGATATCCCACTCACCGGGCTAAGTAAAGACAGAGTCATAGTCAGCTGTCTATGAGGGACCAGGATCCACCAAATCCCAATGCACTCAGGTCATTGGATTGCAAGTACCACTATGACTCTGTCATAGTCCATGTGGCTGTAAATGACTTGAGACATACTTTCCAGGACTATATGAAGAGAGACATAATGGGGCTCTTGGATTATGTGTCACAGACATGTATATGCCTAGTATTTTGCAGCTTTCTAAGTTCTCCAAAGGTGATGCCACAATATCAACAGAAGATGATTGACTTTAATAATTGGCTTAGTTTTTGGTGTCACTCCAAGGCTGTACATTATTTGTCAGCATGAGAACATATTGTCAACAAACCACACTCCTTTGCTAGGGATTGCCTGCACCTATTCCTTCTAGGATTTTAACTATTGGCTAAAACAGTGTCCTCCCCATTGGTGCCTTTTTATCTTTTTTTTCATCCAGTACCCCATTACCTTTGAGATTTCTCCCTGCCCAATAAATTCATCCACCTTCCACCTGAGGGCTCTTCTTAGGCATTCTACTTTACTCAGTGGAGGTGTGGGATGAGTATTGGGAGTACTACTGTTATCACTGGGGTCTGGGGAGTTTTGATGACTTACTTCCCTGCCCTACATGCCTAGCACACACTATGGGTGGCAGGGCATGGGAACTCCCAGTTCCTAAGAGCATGTACTGAACTTTCTCTCCTGCCCCCCCAAGCCTGACATCTAATCTTCCTGGTTCCAACCTTTGCTAGAAATCTAATGTAGAGACATCAGCATATATCCACCTTCCCAGCCAACTCCATCAAGAGCCCAAACTGCTAATAAAACATGGGTCACCTGGGTTGTAGTCAGGGCTTTATCTCCCTATGCCAATGGAGCATCTTCCCATTGTACCTGTTTTAGGCAATGCCAAGCTGGAAAAAACTTCTGACATAGCAAAAACAACCTTAGAAAATCTAAAAGTATTATTGCTCAGTGCCAGGAGCCTAAACAAGAAACCCTAATCTCTCCAAGCTCTCTTCACTTGAAGAAAGCAGGTTTGTTTAGTTACAGAGATATGGTTGCAAACCACGGAGAGTACCCTGTTGTGCAGAACTACAATGTCTTCCACACATTTAGACCAGCTACTGCACAGGAGATGTCTGGATGTAGGTCAAAAACAGTTATACCTCAAGGCTTGTCAAACAGGATGACATGCTTGAGTTTCTCCATGTCCAAATCACCAAAGGCAAATTCACATACCATATCCTTGTAAGGTGCCCTCTGTATGACCCAAGAAACCCATAACACATGCTTAAACTTACTGGGCTCACTCTCCATTCAACCTAATGCCATATTAATGGGTGACATTAACTACCTCACTATAAAATGGGAATCATATATGACCCCAAACATGCTGGCCCAAAGATTTCTGGACTTTGCCAGTGCAAACACCCTGGACTGGAATTTTCATATGCCCACTAGGGATAGGAACATACTGGATATGATTCTCAGTAACATGTCAGGATGTGGCACTACCGAGTGTAATGTTCTCTTTGGTTAGGGTGGACCATAAAGCTGTACCCTTTGAAATAAAAGCAAAACACGTGACCTCTGCTAACTCTGGAAAATGTAGGAACTAGTCTAAGGCAAACTTCATAGTGGTAAGTGATAATCCATTAAAATGTCAAGCCTTCCCACCCAAGTCCTAAGAACATTACTGCCTATGAGGAATTATACACAGAGACCCTGTACAATCACATCAGTAAATACATACAGACAGTTGTGCCTACCAGGAATATAAAAAAAAAACCCTGGTGGAATTCCAATATAAACAGGTTATACAGCAAAATAATCAAATCATGGCAAAACAAGGAAGTGCATTGCTCAGCAGGATAAAAAAAAATCTCTTGTCAATCTAAACAGGCAATTCACAGAACAAAGCAAGTTTACAAAGCCAAAGTTGAGGTAAAAATAGCCTCTGAGGCCAAGTACAACCATACGGCTTTCTTTAGCTATGTCCCCAACCTGAAAGGCAATACACAAAAATGTACAGAAGTACTTGTAAATGCAGCCACCTACAGTGAGCTGAAAGATATAGCAAGTCTATTGGCTGTCAAATTCAGCTCCATTTTTACCCCCCCCTCTCCCCCCAGCCACCCCTCTGGAAATACCATTGAACAAATGCTGCGGAAGGTGCATGGATCACATTATTAATATGTAAATACAAGGATGACAGCCAGAAGTATTATGTATTGGCCCCTATCAATGCAAATTGAGAAGGTTGTTTAAGACTTTGCTCTTAATATCATGTATAGTAAGCAAAATCAGAAGGAGGAATTGATACCTCACGCAAAACCAATATTACCATGGCTAAAAATGGGACAAAAATTGTTTCAGCACAATAACCCTAACTTCCTACTCAGTGTTGCTTACGACTCTAAATATTTGGAAGTGATTTAATTCAAGGATACAACAGCTATGCCAGTGATTAATGTGTTCAAATCAATCACAGCACATGCAATGCCAGCACAGATGATGTCAGACAATGATCTGCAATTTGAGTGCCTGGTATTCAGAAATTTTCCCAAAGCAATGGGAATTAGAACTTGTTATGTTAAGTTCAAGGTATCCATAGTCTGGTGGGCAAGTTGAACTCATGATTCAAACTGTAAAGAATATTCTAAAGAAATGTGATGTGTCAAGTCAAGTAGTACTTATTTTAGTGAGATTAGAGAAAAACTCCACTGAAAACAACAGGACTGTCTGCTTCACTATGAAATTGTCACTGCTAATGGAGAAAGGATTAAAGTCATAAAAAAATCACAAATCCAAGCAACTATGCTAGCTTACTGTCAAGCTTAAGATCTTAGTATACTTTCAATTATACACTCATGAAGAAACTAGTCTGATATCAGGACTGCATGTGATTGTTAGTAAACGAAGTTCACTTTCCCTTTTTCTCTGGCACATATCCATCCCAATGACTTATCGCATACAGTGTACTGGTAATTTTATTGAATTTTTATATAGGTGTATATACAGTACTGCATAGTACTAGACAGACATTTTCTTAGTTGTTATAAAAGGGATAACACTTAGTATGCAGTATATCATTTAAAATTAGAGTTAATTTGGATGTGAATTGTGACAAGGAAGGGTTCAGCATTTGTGAGTAGAGATTCAACGCATCAGCAGTTCTGTCTCTGTGTCTCATATGGTTATTATTCTCCAGCCTAACTCCTTCAATACAATGCCTCTATTTTTACAGATCCAGCGCCATGTATAAGCTGTCAGCACCAGATTTATTCATCAGAAAATGAAATGATGTCACATTATGGTAGACAATTTGTTGTAAACTAGTTGGTGCCTGAAATATCTGCGTAAGTATGGAAATTGTGCATGATTTCAATACTGTTAAAAATAACACATCTCCCGAGGTCTAAATAGAGCACAGAGAATGCCAGTAGTCATTTTGGGCTTCATAATTTGACTTTTCACATAAGACCATGAAGTTCTGACAGTGATTAATTTTTGACACTTTGCACATTAGACATGAACAGTCAGCTGAAGGTTTGTCCACCATGATGCAAGTTTCACTTGAATCCTTGTAATTTTTATAAGCTGCTTAGCTTTTGAACCACAAACAGAAATGTAGTCTGACAGTATATATTTCTGAGAGTAAGGGCTTTGAAGTTTTAAATGTATAAGCTCTCAAAGTGTCTTGTAGTATAGACGTTAATTCCTTCTGTTTTTACTTGTATGCTGTATAACTATGAAAAAGTCATTTAAATAGACCAGTGCTCCAACGTCATCTGAAAGAGAAGCGCCGTACACACATTCAGTTTACCAGCTTGAAAGATAATAAAATAGAAAATAAATACAAATAAAATACAATTGGAAGGCATGCATATGATCGTAAACTGTCATGTTTGTCCACAACTAATACCTCATAAAGTACAGTTGTAAAAATAAATTTACTGTAACAGTAGATGCATGAATGATCACTGCTGCAGTAGGCTATGCTCTATGGGTTACATCCCCTTAAAGATATAACAGCCAGGAAGCTTCCAAAGCTTTCAGGGCATCTTCCATGCACTCAAACCACTAGTTAGCTTGAGCTGTGCTGACTAAAAGCCAGGTTTGGGCAAGCCCTTCATAGCTTTCATGACAACAGAGAGAGGTTGGCTAAAGTCCCGAGAGGGTAATGATAGTAATACAGCAACAAAAGCCCACACCCTGGCATAAAAAAAACATGCAAAAATAAGGGGTATTTTAGGAGGGAGCAACTACTGCAGCAGTGATCATTTGAGCATCTACTGCTATGGTAAGATTACTCACACAGCTGTACTATGTTCTTCATAAGGGTCACTGCTATAATGTGGGTAATTATATAGGTAGGAGTCCATAACTTAACATAACCGGGAGGAGGAAAGATGAGAGTCTAGGAGCCCCTGAAAAATGTTCCTAGCAAAGCCTGTCCTACACCTGGAGAAGGAATCTAGCTTATAATACTTTGTAAAGGTGTGCACAGAGGAACAAGCTGCTGCTACCAGAATACCTCTAGAATCCAACCCTTTACAAAAAAGTTACAGATGAAGTCAAAGCCTTGGTAGAGTAAGCCTTGACTCTGCCTTGTTTTGTTGTGATGGGTATAAGAAAAAGTAATAGCTTCAGACAACCATTTTGAAATAGTCTGTTTTGGCATGGGTTGTTCTTTTATTTACCTTCACAAGGAATGAACAACTGGGCAGAAGTTCTGAAGGATTTTGTTCTGTCAGTGCAGTACTTGAGTTGTCCGTGGACATCCAAAGTATAAAGTATCCTTTCTCCTTCATCATTAGGTTCTGGAAGGAATACAGGGAGTTGGATAACTTGGCTTAAGATAAACCTGGATAAAACTTTAGGCATAAATGAAGAAGTAGTTCTTAAGGAAAGCCTGTCTTTGTGGAAAATGAGATAAGGTTGACCAGCCATGACAGAAGCCAGTCAGACAGCTCAGATAATCTTATTGTAGAGGTCAGAGCAATTAGTAAGACTGTTTTCCATGTTAGGAACCTTATTTCATCTGATGAGATGGTTCAAATGGAACAAGAATTATGTTTTTCTAATAGAACATTAAGATCACATGGAGGAGCCACGTGTTTTATAAAAGGCTTCTTATGCAACTCTCCTTTCAAAAATATTTTCACATGAAGTTGCATTGAAAGAGGAAGATCCATGCGCAGACGTGTGGCAATGGTCAACAAATGAACCTTGATTGAGGAGTAAGACAGACCAAAGGATAGTAACTCACACAAATACTGTAGAAGCAGAGGAATACTAGCCCTGAACAGATGCTGGTTTTATTCTTGGCACCCGCTGTGGTGGTGCTGTGGTAGCATTGTCGCCTCAAAGTAAGACACTGTCCAGTTCGATTCTCAGCTAGAGCGTCTTCTGCGTGGAGACATGCGTGAATGGGCATACCTTCATTGAAGGTTGTGTGTCAGGGCTGGTAACTCGGCTCGTAAAAATCAACTTACCAATCATTAGCGGATCGGAGTTCCGCTGTGGTGACCCCTAACCGGGAAAAGCCGAAAGACACAACAACAACAACAACCAACTAGAAAACTTTTTCTGTTTAGAATACATGATTTTCTAGTAGAAGGCGTTCTTGTCTTCATTAATACCCACTACACATCTCCTAGGTATCTAAAAGGTTTTAAAATTCTAACATTCAGGCAGTCAGTTGTAGTTGTTTGGGGTGGATGTATCAGTTACACCCTGGTCTTGTGTGAGTAAATCCAGTCTGTGAGAAAGCTTGTGATAATTGCCCCTGGCCATTTCTTAAAGATGGGAGAACCACTGTTACCTATGCCAGAAGGGAGTCACCACAGTGATCTTTGAGGAGTCCTGCTGAATCTTCATAATGATAATAGATGTTAGTGGAAAGGGTGGAAAAGAGCATAGGAACATTCTTAATCAAGGAAATGAAAATGCATATGTCTTACATATGGAGTCTTAGAGCAGGAATTTGCCAAATGATTGAGTGGAGGCACAATTGAATCAGTTCATGGAAGACACCCTAATTCAGTTTCCATTCATGAGGGTCTCTTCTGGTCCTGCTCAGTTTGTCTGCCATACAATTTTGCTCTGATGGTATGCAAGATGCTTGTAGAGTAAGATTGTGCTGGAAAGCTATATCCCAGGCTACCATGGTTAGTCTTCATGGTGGGTAATATCTGGTTCCTCCTTGCTTATGTATGTACCACATTACTGTAGTATTGTCTGTAAACATTTGAAGAGGTCCCAGGGACCACAGATGGTTGAGGGAATTGAGTGTATTTATAAGAGCTAACATCTCTTATGTTTTGGTCTATCTTTTTTGTTCCAAAAACCCTGCACTTTTTACCACCATAGACACTGCTCCCCAAGCAAAGTCTGAGGCATCTGTTGTAACTGACTGTGCTAGAGAATAAAAGGAGAATGGGAGACCTCAATTCTGAGAAATTTGAAGTTTCCTCCACAAAATCTTCTTTTTCTGATATCCCAAAATTGATATATGTCATGCTAGGGGATGTTAATGCTGGGACCACAGAGATTTCAGGTACCACTGGATTTTTTTCTCATGTGGAGTCTTGCAAGGGGTATCATTTGTATAATAGATGTCATGAGACACAGAATCCTGAGGAATCCTGAGGAATTCCCTTGCTGAGACAGTAGTTTGACTAGAAAAAAAACAACAACTCAGGAATAGATCTGAATACAGATCTATTTGTTCCTGTGGAAGAAGAGCTCGTTCAAATGAGATACCCAGGAGACATCCCAGGAAAACAATCCTGTGAGGAGTCTGACAAGACTTATGTAAGATCTCTTGGAATTCCAGCCCCTGTAGGAGATCCCTTACCAACTGAGAGATTCCTGATACTTTAAAAAGACTGCTAAGATAAGCATGTCTTCTATATAAGGAACAATGTGAATACCTTGCTGTATGCAGTAGGAAATTACAGGAGCCAGACACTTTGTGACACCCTTGGAGCAGTAGATATACCAATGGGCAATATAGGGAACTGATAATGTGATCTAGACTCAGAAAACAGTAAGAAACATCTGAAATCTGGATCTATGGGAATGTGATGAGATGAATATTTTAACTCTAAGGTCTACAGGAAACTCAAATGGAGAATAAAGGGTAACAGGCTGTGAAGAGACAGCATTTTGAACTTGGGTACTATCACAAATAGATTCAGAAAAGAAAGATCCAGAACTAGTGTCCAAGCATCTCCTTTCACTGGCACCAGAAACATTCTGGAATCAAACCCTTCTAACAAAAGAGGAGGGATAGCTTCTTTCAATCCCCAGAATAAGCATTTGCTAAATGACATGAAGGAAAATAAGAGTTTGGTTTGGCAGGTGAGAAGGAATCCCCTGAAATGGAAACAGAGACTCTCACTGCTATCTGTAACCTTGACAGATTACTCTTGGAACCATCTATCTGAAACTATCTGTTGCTAAAAAAGAAATGGAGGTTCATACTTTCTGGAAGGATTAAACGACTGCCAGGGTGGGTGGAGGTGGGGATGGGGTTGAAAATATTTCATATAGCCATTCCGACTTATTAGACTATCCTTTATTCTAGTGGGTTCCAACTTTCTTTTTAGAACCTCCCTGTCATTGCATTTTAAATGTCTGCTTGCCAGCTTTAAAGAAAGTTGTAGAGATACCATTGAATCCCTTAGCAAAATTAGAAAAGGAGGGCTTACTAATTTGAGAAATCCCTTACATCAAATTGATTTTCTCATCAAACTGTTTAATGACCTCTGCAGCAGGAGGTCCAAAAACTTGTTCTTTATCCAAGGGGGATTGGAAAATTTAATTGTTGACATACTCTGGGAGATTTTGGGAATGCACCCAGGCATATCTCCTCATATCAGTTCCAGCAGCAGCAGCCCTGGAGCTGGCATCAGCAGAATCATATGTACATTTCAAACATACCTCTCAACCTCTTAGAGCAAGAAATTTGGACAAAGTCATCAATAATGGGGGGCAAAGCCCCCCAAAATGGGGACATGCCATGTGCATGCAATACTTTAGTTTTCAAAGAGTTAGCAATCTTGCACTGATATCGCTCAGTATTAGGGTACTGCCAACCCCTGTTCTAATCTGTCAGTTCTACAGATGCAGGTTTAGTTCAAGGCAGAGATATGCTACAGATCCAGTTGATACCTCAGTGTCCAGGGATCAGTGATGACACTGTGGATATTTAGTTAGTCAAATGTCAAAAAAAGAAGCTGGCTTTATTACTGTGGTACAAGCTAGGCATTCTGATACTGGACTCTATCACTACGTGTGGCTGTTTAATTTTTAGCAGTTGCAGTGACCATTAATAAAACTGCCCTGTAGACTCAAAGTAGGACAAGCACTTCCCTCCAGTTCTTCACCACCACCCAGTACTCTGTATCCTGCAAAGCCCACTGTTCAATAAATATTCATCATTGGTCTGTTGTAGATGCTGCCAAGCAGAACCCAGAAGTAAAGTGTCTGTTGCATAAACCTACAACTATAAAATCCGTTCATCCTACCAGTCCATTCATCTACAACCACCTTTCTCCCATTTTTGCACATGAGATCGAGGAGTCACTTCAACAGTGACAATCATCTGGAGCCAACATACACACGACAGGGTAGCAAATCTTGCCATGGTTGTTCTTTCATACCACATACTTGCACACACTCACACCTATGGCCAATTTATTGTGTCTTACCCACCTACTCCATGTCTTTGGAATGTGAGAGAAAACCAGAGCACCCAGACAAAACCCACTGGAACACAGAGAGGTCAAGCAGAATCTGCACAGAATTTCTAACATTTTAAACCAATACCCATCCCATTAAAACTGATACTAGGAGTGCCTTTTCACCAATATGAATGATTTATATTCAGGGAAGCTGAGTGATAAGTGCCACTGAACAGACCACATCTGTGGTCCTCAGCTGTGCAAAGCATGTGCACAAAATAAAAATACTCCACTTATCCATCATCCCCATTTACCAGGCCTGCCACATACTCTTCAACTTTCATCAACAACCAGAATACACTCCAAACCAGGAAAATAAAAAACAAACCGAAAGACAAGTTGCAGGATGATGGATCCTCTTTATTAAAACACACTTTAGCGCTTCCGTCAATGGTATAAATGACTTCTTCAGAATGAAAAGAATCACACTACATTCTCTACTTATATGATAAAATAAGAAAGTAAAATGTTTTCAATTGATCTATCAGCTTTAACCCAGCCTGTCTTAAAAACACAGTACATATATTATTTCTAAACATACAACAAGAAGCACACTATAGTTGAATTAAAATACTCTGAACAGAAAATACTTTAAAAAGCAAATTCAGTTTGCATCTTTAAAACACAACTGATAGAAATCACATCATTAAGCCCTGGGGGTACACTGACATTGTATTTTATTTGCCACTTTAGTTCTTTATAGTGCAAAAATAAATCTAAGTTTCCCCCTCTTGGACCCATTTCAACTTTTTCCATAGCCATGTATTTAAAATAATGTTTTTGCAAGTGAATTATTTTCATCTAGCCTTGAAATGTCATACTGGTGTTGATAAATCCTCTTTCTAAATGTCTCCTTGGTTTTACCAATATAGAACATTCGACATACTTGACAAACTGCCATGTAAACCATCCCAGAAGTAAAACAATAACCTTTAGAAGTGGTTTTAATATACTGGCTAGTACCTATTCTTACTCCTTCACCCTCTAAAATAAAATTACAATGGTGGCATCTTTCACATTTGTGCATACCCCTTTCAGCCACTCAGCCACAAAACACAAATACATGCGAGAGATGCAACTATACGGCCAAACTGGAGGCTGAGCTCTCTCAACATAGGACTGGCAAGACCAGTCAGGAGGAGAAGGTTACCACACATACTATAGACCCAGTCTCACATAGTACCATCACAACCTCAAATCATACACATAAACACACAAAGACATACTCGGCGGCTCTGATCAAAAATCTACCAAAACAGCAGAGGCCACCAAAGCAGACACCCAAACAACCACCACCTCAGAACACAACACCTGCAACACATAGACCTCACAGTCAGAGTGTCAAACAGTCACAGCCCTTAAGGCCAAACACAATGCCAGACACACTAGTCATTGGTGACTCCATAGTCAGACACACTGATGTCCCGCTCACCAGACTGAGTAAGGAGAAGGTCACAGTAAGCTGCCTGTCGGGCGCTAGAATCCGCCACATAACGCAAGCACTCAGGTCTCTCAACAGCAGGTACAAATACGACTCAGTCATTGTCCACGCTGGTGTAAATGACCTGAGACATACCTCCTTGGACTACATGAAAAGAGACATTGAGGAGCTATCTGATTATGTAGCCCAGGCAGGTATGACCCTGACCTTGAGCAGTATCCTACCTTCACCAAGAATGATGCCACAATACAGAGATAAGATGATCAGCTTTAACAATTGGCTTAAACTCTGGTGTCATTCAAAGGGGATCCAATGTCTGTCTGCCTGGGATGACATGCTGGACAAGCCACGCTGCTTCGCAAGGGACGGCTTGCACCTGTCACCCCTGGGATTCCGGATATTGGCAAAGGCTCTTGCCACCCCATAGTGCCTTTTTAGGCAAGGCTCAAATTCTAAACCTACCACCCTAGAACACAAAAAGAAAAAACTAAGGGTAATGCTGCTCAATGCCAGAAGTCTAAATCTCAAAATGCACGCACTCGAGGCCCTTCTCAGTATGGAGAACATCGATGTCTGTGCAGTGACAGAAACCTGGTTCAAGGCTCCTGAGAGCACCCCAGCACTATCAGGTTTTACCTCTTATCATGCGTTCCGCCCCAAAATCCGGACAATACCAAGAAAGGAGGGGTATCCATATTCATCAAGGACACCCACACCTCAAGACTGGTGGCAACGCACGATGCATCTGAGACCATCCAGGTGCAATTAACCATAGGCAAGACTGCTCTGCAAATTGTAGCATGTTACAGGCCACCCTCACAAACTCAGGAACCTCACATGGCCTTCCTGAAAACACTAGAGGGATAAATGTATCACCAAACACCATCATACTAGGTGACTTCAATTACCCTAATATAGACTGGGAACACTACTCAAGCCCAAACACCCTAGCCCAAAAGTTCCTGGAATTCATAAACTCAAATGCCATGGAACAACTAGTCACCATCCCCACAAGAGGAGAAAACATACTTGATCTCATCATCACGAACATGGGAGCACAATGTTCAACACCGGAAGTATACCCCTCACTGGTGAGATCAGATCACAAACTAATCTTGCTGGAGGTCCTCATCCCACCCCACCTGAAATAAAAAGACCACAGTAAAGAACTTCTCGAAAGCCGACTTCACACTTCTAAAGACTAGTGTGGTCTCCTTTAAGGCCCCGAGCGGCGGAAAACAGTACTCAAGCCGCTGAATCACTTACAAATGCCTTCTACCAGCACCTGCAGGACTGCATGAATAAGGCAATCCCAAGCAAATCAAAGACTCTTTGTACCAAAGGCAAGCGTCCAGTCTGGTGGACCCCAGCCATAAACAAACTCTACAACAAAAGGAGGAAGCTACTACAAGATAGAGCAAAATCCTTAAAAGGTAAGACACCCTTGATCACTATAAGTAAAAAACTAAGAGCTCTCATAAAATCATCCAAAGCAAATTTTGAGAGAAAAATAGCTAAAGACTCAAAAGACAATCATAAGGCCTTCTTTAGCTATGTTAGAAACCTGGGAGGAAACTCCCAGATATGCTCAGAACTAGTTCAAAATGATGTGAAGATTACTGATCCTACAGACATTGCCAACATACTGGCTGACAGGTTCAGTGCAAACTCCCCAAAAGGAGAGATATCTATACCAAGCGATTGCAGCCCCCAAACATCTCCAACGCCCAAGTGAGAACTGCTCTCTCCAAAGCAAAAACACAGCATCCATGGGACCTGATGGTGTCCCCGGCTGTGTGCTCCACGAACTCAACGAGGAATTAAACCCACAGCTAGGACAGCTGTTTAATCATAGTCTTACTTCTGGATACGCACCCAGGGAGTGGCGCACTGCAACTGTCTTCCCACTTCACAAAGGCGGCGCCTCCACCGACCCTGGAAATTACCGCCCATTAGCTTGACAAGCCTTATCTGCAAAGCCATGGAGAGGATCATAATGGACCTCATAAATAAAGACATAGGGAATTTGCAGACTTTGGATCCATCCCAGTTTGGCTTTGTCAAAGGCAGATCATGCCTTCTAAACTTGGTTGACTTTTTCAAACAGTCACCAAAGCCATTGATGAGGGAAAGGCAGTCCATACAGCCTACCTCGATCTGGCGAAGGCCTTCGATACAATACCCCACTCGGGTATCATTGAAAAACTCATCAGCTTAAATGTTAACCCATACATCACAAGATGGGTTGCAAACTGGCTGAGTGACAGAACCCACAGGGTCAGAGTTGCTGGCGCCATGTCAGACTCAAAGCCTGTCACAAGTGGTGTACCACAGGGCTCAGTCCTGGGCCCACTCTTGTTTGGCATCTACTTTTCGAGTACAAGCAAACACAGGAGGGTTATGGCTGACAAAGTTTGCAGATGACTGCAAACTGGGCGCCATAGTAGAAAACACATCTGACACAGATATCCTTCAGAAGGGTCTCACAGAAATGGATAACTGGTGCCAGAGCCATGGCCTAAAGTTAAATGCCAAAAATGCATAGTCATACCCTTCGGGAAAAACAAGGTTACCCCTAGCTACCAAATAGGTGGCAATCCACTGAGCACAGAAGAAGTTATCAGGGACCTGGGGACCCAGGTTGATAGTAGTCTGTCATTCGACACCCATGTAGCTAAAGTAGTTAGGAAGACCTTCTACATTGCCCACCTTATCATGAAGGGATTCTCATCTAGATCAAGGGAGGTCATAGTCTCCCTATACTCATCACTCATCAGACCAATGATTGAGTACAATGCCCCATTCAGAATGTATCTGACCCGACACTTGCAGCAGCTGGAGAGGCCACAAAAGTTCCTCACCAAAAGGATAAAGGGTCTCAAACATCTGTCCTATGCTGCCCGACTGAAAGAACTCCAGCTCTATTCAGTCGCTTACCGCTTGCTCAGAGGTGACCTTTGCCTAACATACAAGGCCATGTCAAACCCAGATTTGATGAATATGCTTCACCTCAAAAATCTAGATCCGTCAGAGCCACAAGGGCGGAGACTTAAACCTCGACACGGCTATTAATAGGACGTGCTGGAGGGATAGATTCATCACCCAAAGACTCCCTATGCTGTGGAATAAAATCCCGGTATATGTGAGGCAGAGCACCTCGCTGGCCTTGTTCAAGAGAAATCTTGACCAATGGATGGGAGATCGCAGATATACCCCAGGGATTACCTCAGTGTCACTGCTCGACAGAGGCACAGCAAAATAATGGGTATAGTTCCCCATACTAAAGGGGTGGCGTAAGGCACAAAACTATGGGCTAGGCTTGTAAATGCCCTCGGGCAGATAGCCTAGTATGAACCTATGAACCTATGAACACTATTACTTTCCAACAAATTCTTAAAACAGCGATCTTTCTTATAGACTGTGGTAGGTTTTCCCCCTACTTTTGACTTAATATTTTGATCTATTGAAAAAATACTACAGTTATGTCTTATGACCTCTTATATCCCATAGAAGCAAAGATTATATGGTAAAATCAAGGCTCCTTTGTAGATGGTCTATCTTTGCAGTGTCAGAGCCATTTTGCTGCACATTATTTTAGAGGGTGAAGGAGTAAGAATAGGTACTGGCCAGTATATTAAAATCACTACTAAAGGTTATTGTTTTACTTCTTGGGTGGTTTACATGGCAGTTTGTCAAGTATGTCGAATGTTCTATATTGGTAAAACCAAGGGGGGCATTTAGAAAGAGGATTTATCAACACCAGTATGACATTTCAAGGCTAGATGAAAAGAATGCACTTGCAAAACATGTCAAAAACCACCCAGAACATTATTTTAAATACATGGCTATGGAAAAAGTTAAAATGGGTCCAAGAGGGGGACACTTAGACTTATTTTTGCAATATAAAGAACTAAAGTGGCAAATAAAATGCAATGCCAGTGTACCCCCAGGGCTCAATGATGTGCTTTCTACCAGTTGTATTTTAAAGATGAAAGCTGAATTTGCTTTTTAAAATATTTTCTGTTCAGAATATTTTAATTCAACTATATTGTATGTCTTGTTGTATGTTTAGAAATAATATGTGTACTGTGTTTTTAAGGCACTTTATAGTTTTCCAGTTCTCACAACACCCCTGAAAATTAATTTGCAAGCAAATCTACTATTAAATTTCTGACCACTATCTATTAAAAACAGCTTCTTTCCCAGTTCAGAACAGCCTTTAATATGACCTCTGCTTTGTTCCAAACTATACATGAGTAAATATGGGTGGGGGGTCTTTTAACAGGTGTACTTGTCATAGAGTCATTGAGAGCTTTTGATCAATTCAGTCACAGTTTGCTTTTTGTAAAGCTATATATTTCAATATTTTCTGAAGAAACTGACAGATAATTTTACAATTAACAAATAAATTAATCCATCCAGCTTCCTTTGCCAGTACGGTATGTACTCCTGGTATGCTAATTATATATGTTCTGTAGTTACTAATATTGTATACTCTTCAGTTCTTCAAGAAACATCACCATGTATCTGACAACTGCCTCCTCCTAACTGATGGGTTACATAATTCTGCACTGCAATTCCTCCTAAAAGATGAATTCTTTTCTTTTTTAAGTTTTTCAACAATGAACTTCAGGGTAGCACCTTAAAGTTCACCCCAACTACTTGAAGCGTCATGCTAACATTGCCAAAAAAGTTATTTTACAACTCAAGATAGGCATATCAGAAATGTAAAATTACTAGCTGCCCCTTATACCTGAAACGAGACTTTCTATAACCAAGCGTGTACTTTTCCACTAATTGGAATACAGTGTTACCATAGATACTCTTACAAACTCTTGTAATACTGCACCATCACAGAAAAGGCTTGATATTTTATCCCACTTAGCAGACCTTTTACTCATTAGGGCAATTTTCTATCTATAATCAATACCATCTCTTTTGTAAAACACAGCCTCCTTCCTACTTTATATAACAATACTAATGCATGCTGTTTACTTAAATTACTGCAATCAAATCCTTCCTGCTCCCTTAGGTATCGCAGTGGCAGATTTTATACATTACATTACATTGTCTATCCTTCTAATGATCTATCACCAAATCTGCCTTCGCCAAACTTGCCCCAGCTGTTTGGAACTCCTTTTCCTTCTTTATATGATCCTTAACACCATATTCACTTTTGTATCAACTCTTCTTCAACATTATCTCAATTACACCATTTGCAATTGTTTCATAATGTGCTATGAACATAATTTTGTTCATAGATACGTCTGCAGTCCAAGTTCCACTTCTTCTACAACATATTGTAGTATTTTGCAATATTGTGTACCTTTCTACTAATGGTGATGTAAAATCATAAAATTAGCATTACATTCATTGTTATGTTAAACTAAGCTATATACCTACCTATATTCCATATGCCACTTTGCCTAATTCTGAGTTGTGAGTCTGCATTCAAAATGCCAGTTTGTTTTTTGCATACTGTATTTTGTAACTCTGTTGTCTCTGACACAGGCTGTGGTTGTAAATGGTCCTTGGACCAACTCACTTATCCAGCAAGCATGTAAATAAATAAATAAATAAATTTAGTCTAGTGGCCAGCTATCATCTTTCTTACTTTTCCCCTCCCATCCTAGTGTAGTTACACCATGTAGCATTCCACAAATTCCATGCCTTACCTTATAAAAAACATGCAGCATGACCTTTTTCACTGTGGCAGTCACTGACTCAGTCCTTGGCAGCCATCTGCCACCTGTTGATTTTTTTTTTGGCATTGTTTCTTTTCTTTCCTTTAGGACTTTGAACAATAACTATGTCTTAATCTAGTTTGAACATTTAGCTTTCAAATGTTCATTACAGCAGCTGAACATTCTCTATTTATGAACTGCGCTGATGTTGATATGCAGTTTTGTCAGAAAGTGCCTTTTTAAAAAAATCAGCTATAAACTCACATTTGAGATAAACTGTAGAATGACTTTTCATAATTTATTGTATACATCCCTAAAATAGTTCTGAGCATTGTCTCAGATACTGTTAATTAACAATGTTGTGATGTTTGATATGTCAAACATTTCCTCATGCATTTAAAAAGCTCTTTGATGTCATCTCATTTTGTGAACTATGGCACTGTCCTTGTACATGTCATACCAAAAGGCGATTTCAGGTAAAAAAAAACATCATTTTTTTCTCCAGGCTGCAAATCTACCTTTTTTTAGACAGAATTACACAATAACACTTATTTCATGTCACAGACCTGAATGAGTATTATGAAATTTCTGTGCCATTTTATGAAATTTCTGTGCCACATTCTACTATCAAAGCTTGCATTCAATTGGGTGAACATTTCTTAATAACTTAAAGTTCAATATTTACACTTTGTTTGTGTCTTTCGGCTTTTCCTGGTTAGGGGTCGCCACAGCGGAACTCCGGTCCACTAATGATTGGCAGTAGATTTTTACGTACTGGCTTGCCGGGCCTAACGCACAACCTTCAGCGAAGGAACGCCCATTCACGCATGTCGCTACACAGAAGACGCTCTAACTGAGAATCGAATGGGCAACGTCTAACTAAAATTTGGAAAATGCCATTTATAGGGCTTTAGAGATTTTATAATACAGACCTGTATAAAATGTTTTCTGAAAGTTTGTTCAAAAATATTAGTAAATGCAAAAGTTATGAGGCTGCTTATTGCTCAGTAAACATTTCCTAATACGTTTACTGAAATAAAAATATTTTGCATCAGATTTGCAGGATGCCACCTACAGGATCTTACCTCATGAATAAATTCATGCCCTTACACATTTCTGTCACAAAGTGGGATATCAGAGTGGAAACATAATTTTGCATTGTAACCGTGAAATCACTTTCACATAAGGCCTTTGACACTCCCCCACTCAGGCATCATTAATAAACTCACCCAGCTTGAGATAAACCCGTATGTCATTAGATAGCTAGCCTAGCCAACTGGCTCACCAACTGAACACATACAGTCAAAGTAGGGGATTCAACCTCTACCAGCAGATCTGTTGCTAGTGTTGGTTTACAAGGATCTGTGATGGGTCCACTTCTGTTTGGAATCTATTTCTCAGAAGTTAAGGCAAAAATAGATGGCCTGTGGCTTACCAAGTTCACTGATGACTTCAAACTGGGTGCAATCAATGAAACCCAGAATGATGTCACCATACTACAAAAAGGGCTTACACATACAAATGATTGGTGGCAAAGCCACAGACTCGGTCTTAACGCAAAAAATATATTATCATCCCCTTCGATAAAGGTGAAGTTCCAGCAAATTACAGCATTAACAATACCCTCCTAAGTTCAAACCCAGTGGTGAGAGACTTGGGAATGCAGGTTGATAGCAGCCTTAGCTTCGATTATCATGTGTTAACAGTGGTGAGGTAGGCCTTCTACATTGCCCATCTCATAATAAAGGAATAGCATCCAAAAAGAAGGAGGTTATAACTCTTCTGTACTCATCCCTCATCAGACCAATAACAGAGTACAATGCTCCCTTCTGTAAGTACCTCACCAGGCACCTGCAGCATCCGGAGAGACCTCAGAGGATTCTGACCAAGAAAATTGAAGGCCTTCATTACATGACCTACACTGACAGACTGAAGGCGCTGTCATTATACTCTGTATTGTATGGACTGCTGAGAGGTGACTTGTGCCTGGCCTACAGAGCAGTCTTGGACCCTGCCTTAATGGAAATGCTGCACGTCTGCAAATCTAATGGGACAAGACTCACTCACTCTAGAGACCTTAACCTAACCTGCAACATAAACAGGACTTATTGGAGACAGACATGTCTCCCAGAGGCTGCCACTCCTCTGGAACAAGCTCCCAAGTCAAGTTAAACAAAGCTCCTCAATGACCTTATTTAAGTGTAACTTGGTCAATTAGATAGGAAACTGTAAATTCAACCCAGGGGTTTCACCTATGTCCGTCTTGGATAGGGGCAGTTGGTGCTGATCATAAATTCTTACGCTAATATAGGCTATTTATTTTGCTCTATGAGGGAAACAAAGGTAAAACATAGCTAGGTTTGTAAAGGCCCTAGGGCCAATAGCCTAGTAACTTCCTATGATCCTATGATCCTATGAACACAGATATTTCAAAACTATGAACTAAGTAAAACAAGTACCTTGTTTTGCAGTAGTACTTTTTCCACTCCCAGCCACCTATAAAACATAAAACTGAAATATTTAGTTGACCATTTGAACTTTTTTTAATGAGAGTTATACAGGGTTAATTAAGTACTACATAGAATAATGCAGATAGCTTTTATACTCTGTGTTCTTCACTTAAGTTTATAAAAAGCATTTTTCGTAACATTTTCTTGCATGATATTTCCTAGATGGAATTACTTTGCAACCTGTCCTGATGATTAGAATTGATGACATAACTGCTATGATTAATGAATCAGCCTTTCCAGCCTTTTTAGAAGATTGATGACTGATGCATGATGTCAACCTTCCTACTATAATCCAGGCAGTACTCTTGTTATCTAACTTGTACATCTCAATTCTCAGGTTGGTAACCTGCACAAGTATTTACCATGACTGACCCATCCAAGTCATTGTGGACAACACAGTACATACGGTGCTGGCTAGCTGATTAACAGATCAAGCCCTATCTGCCACTTCCTGCTTTGTGCATAGTATGTACTCACTTAGAGGTCAGACCCCAGTCTTTGGCAAGATGTGTTAGAGAGAAGAGGATTATGTCCTACAGACAGCTTGGGATTACCATGAGTTACAGAACTATCAATTACGGAGAAAAACAATTTCCTGTTCAGAAAATCAGTGACAAGAAGGGACATTCAGCAGACTAGCTAGAAAAAAAAATGAACCCACCACTGCCTGGCAACTATCAGTCTTCCTTGTGATCCATTGACCCATTCATTCCTCACAGTATGACAGCAGTTCTCAGCCTATTAATTTCCTGAGAGGTGACAGATGATTGCAGAGGCCATCATTTGGACAACCATCAGGGTTTTTCTGCTTTTGGTCCTAACTCTGCCCCCTAGCAGCTCATGTGAGCACCTGCATCACCCCCACACCATTTATCCTTACACACACACACACACACACACACACACACACACACACACACACACACACACACACACACACACACTGATGGAGGACTAGTCTAAGTAGTTTGGAAGGACAAAGCTAACATCCCTATCTGTGGTCATAATTATTGCCTGCACACCTCTTCTTGCATCTAGTAATTGACCAAAACCCTCACTTCCCCTCAGGATAGGTAAGCCAGCATCAGATGTTCAGTTCCACCCTTCCTTTCTAGATCTTCCAGCGTCCAAGCCACTAATCAAACTTGGGTCATCTAGAGCACAGTAAGCCTTTATCACTCTGTATCATAGGACAAGTAATGACTAGAATTACATCTACTGTAGCGGGAGTTATGATGCAGGTTTATGCCTGATATCAGGTAATACTGATAACACGATAGGGATGAGCTGATTGGTATTCAGGAGTTAGATGTCAGGGGTAAGTTATTCTGTGTTCTTAAATCACAGAATATGAAGAGACAAGCACAAAAACAATTATTGCCTTTGTATGAGGCCAGCAGTCAGGGAGTGGGGATATATTTATCAGGGGAAGTTTTGTTAATCAGTCAGTAAATTTAATGGGGGTACAAACCAACTAAATATCTTTAACATTCACAAAATTTGTCAAAATAAAACTATCATATTGTTTGTCTGTATCTGCAGTATGAAAGGGGGGGCTTGTACAACTTCAGGATGCAGCAAATGCTTCATGAATTGAAATGAACTCATATTCTTGTCTCGATTCCTTTTATTGTGCATTGGTTTCCTGTACAAACTACATTGGAGCAATCCTAGTCTGAGTGGATGAAAGAGACTTTTTGTGAATAATACCTTTCTGCAGCATTTTGTTTGCACCAAGGTATATACTGTTTTTTTTTTATTCTAGCCCTCTGTCGTTGCAGTTAGTTAAACTATGAAGAGCACCACTCCCACAGAGGTTTAAGAAATATAACAGAACTGTTTTTGATTAGCAGTGAGCCCACTTAAAATGAATAAAAATGTGTCTGATTTTGTGCTGTAGGAGGCAGATTCCTGCCTGTGTCCTGGGTGGCTGTGTTTATACCAGTGACCCTAGAAGAGCGAGACAGGGAGGCGGTGGAGTCAAGGGACACAGTCCAATTGCATCTGTTGGGGGGTGGAGGAGGGCTTGCATGCACTTGGGGTCATACTAACTGGTTTTAATTTCCTGGTGGAGATGGGGAAGCTCATCACTCATGTCTCTGGAAGGGGCAGGGATGCCTTGAGGGAACACTCCTCCACCCCCATCCCGTTGCATATTCCTCTCCTACACTTCATTGGGTGAATGGGGAGACTAACAAAGAAACCTCAAACTTTCCTTGATGGCAGTCTGAATGATGCCCCCTCCCAGATGACCCTCACTGTGGTGATGGGGAACGAATGGACCGATTGACATGGAGGGGGCTGATGAATGACAGGGGAGCAAATAATGCAAAAGAATAAAATAAAATGTGTGTTGATATCATATTATGTCACAGTTAAATACATCATTTTCTTCAATACCAGAGCTGTATACTGTTACTTAAAATAGTTAAAAATAAATCCCACATACTACGTTTTCAAACTACAAGATTATACATCACCTGCTGAAGTCCTATATCCACTAGTTCTGCTGTTCCTCCTAGGGTCTTTATTAGTTCAGCTGTAATTTCCATCATTTTATGAACTTCATTTCTTAGTGAGGGGTCACTAGAATCACTTTTTATCACAACCCATTCTTTCAGTCTCTGGGAAGAGAAAAAAAAATGTTCTTTTTATTGCATTAGTATAAGCCTATAAAACTTGTGTATTTTGAGTTGTAGAGAAAATGATATATAGAAACATTCTTAATGCATTTTCATATGTAAAATTAGTCAAGTTAACCAGTATCGGTTTGCTATCAAAATATCACAGGACAAAATAATTCCCACTCAGAACACCGAATAAGAAGCACGAAAAAAAAAAACATTCAACAAATCACAATGTCAAATCCCCTGAACGAATTCAGCAGATTCTACATTAAAATTGAACACATCACATGATGTCTGTGTAGGAGCGCAGATAAACTAAACTCCTATACCTCACATCACATTTTTGCATGGGGACAAGCCCCCCCTGCACCCACCCTGTGGGGGGTGCACCCCCTCACCCCCTGTTAACTATATAGTACAACTCCGAGATCACACTACAGTGAGGAAAGGGATGAATTTCCCAACCTGCACTGTACCGTGATCTCTGTACAGCACTTCGAGTTCATATCAAAGAATGCACTGTGCATTCGCTGATATGAACTTTTGACACACAGATGTTCAGCAAGATGGAAATTTGAACATCCCATGTTTCGAGTTTTCCATCTACAGAGCATCTCTGTTCATGATTTTAATAGTAAACCACCAGTATCTCAAGTGTCAAACAACTTCCACTCTGTCCCCTGAAACTTTACTGTCTGTTCTTCTGATAACTTTTAGCTGGACTCATTATAATAATTTATATTAATAGATAATAATAATTATTCTGTCAATGAAAAGGTTTAAGGCTGTAAACTGTTAACAAGATGATTCGTGTTGCCTTAGCCTTCATTTACCTTGTGTGTGACTCTGAAAAAGGCACTTAGCCAGAAAGTGCTCCTGTGCTGAGTTTAAAAAAGGTCCATGTGGACCAATATTTTATTCTGGTTAACAAACACAAATAAATAAATTATGATGCTATAAAGGGAACTATCACCTTAAGGATGGCTTGATGCTTGCATGCTTGCTTGAGCTGTTGTGCTTTTTTGGAATTTCAGTTTTTTTATGGAACTGTAAGTGAAGTGTAAATTATTTTTCAAGTAAGCCTTGAACATGGGGCATTCAGCTTTCCCTGATGTTGTTTGCAAACAATGGATGATCATAACTAAGAATGTAATAAGTATATGGGTCATCTTGAAAAAGTATATTTCCTCTCATATTACTAAATTCTTCTTCAGAATATAGTGCTTAGACATGCCTTTTGTCCAAACTTGAAGCAATGTGATTGATAGCATAATATGGAATTTAGAGAAGGGAATCATTTATATGCAGAAATAATTCTCCAGAAGCAATCACTTCAGAGTCATTCCACAAGTTCTGCCTCAGAATGCAATTACAGAGTCTTAGCAATTACATGTGACTGGCTTGTACATATTTCCAGCTCAAATCAGTCATCATGTCAGAGTGCAACTAGGAGTTAAGGTGGCCATGTTTTTAGGCTCCTGCTGTACAGTAATGACGTCACTTAAGGCAGCCATGTTTGCAGCCATGTTTTTAGGCTCTTCCTGTAGAGTAATAATATCACCATGGTGTAGTTTTGGTTCAGGTCTGATCATGGCTTGTTTAACAGTTGTTAGTAACTGTATTTTAAAACCTTATCATGATACATTCTAAAATTATTGTTTGGTATCACAGATCTTTTAGAGGGTGGCAATAAGAGATTTGTAAGACTGATACCAAAGTATGGACCAAGACCACCCACTATGTTATTGCTAGTTGCATATAAGCCATGGAATCTGAACTTTTCTTCATGTTCAGAAAGACATTCTTATCTAGGGTTTGTTTATAAACAATATTTTAATAAGTAGGTAAGACTTCTTAAAAATCAGAAACCTGTCTAAATAAATACATGATAAGGTATGAGGAGTGGTGTGTGCATGGTACAGATATTCTCACATGCCCAGGGTGTGGTGAGTGTCACTCATCTCTCTCTAACATGGATGACAAGCAGGCAGGGTACTTTGTTTAGATGCTTTAATACATAGTAACACATCAGGATGGATAGCAGCATCATAAAATATAAACAAACTAGCTAACAGACAGAACTTGCATACATACATGCTTACATCTCAACAGCTTACTACAAAATGGCAGTCAGACTTGAATGGGCTCCATATTTACACACTTGTGCAAGCCCTTGGATAGCTTCTTAAAGGTACATACACACATACTGATCTACATCCTCCCTCTTAAAAAGATTGCCCTTTGTAAAAACAATATCAGAGTTAGACATGCATTACCATAGACATTAGAAACAAAACACAATGTTCATGTACAAGTTGCTTTGTATCTGTTACAGGGTTTAGACATAAGACCAACTCTCATAACATAATAATCTGGACTAAATTTAGCAACAGGGACAGTCTTCGGTGCACAACTTCTATCAGGAACTTCTGGATTCATCACAGAAATGGGAATGTCCTCTGGAACTCCTTCAGGAATTGGAACACTGGACAACTCACTCTGAGATTGAGTCTTTCTCACAGGCTATGTGTTGTGGTATAGGCTCGGACACCAGTATTAAATGCTTCCAATTCTGCCTAAAGACTGCTCCTTGTGATTCCACAATGTATGATCTCGGCTCTGGGCAGATATTCTTCACGACACCTATCCGATCATAACCTTTGGACGTTTGCATCCTTACCACTTCTCCTTCTTGTAATGGATTGAGCAGTTTGCTGGTTTTATCCTAGTAGGACTTTTGGGTTAGGTGTTTCTTCAACAGATTGGTTTTCACTGACATTTTCAGTTCTTGCCACATGGAACCACCAATAGACTACTGATTGGTAATGTGGTTCTGGTTTGTATTGACAGAAGTCTGTTTGCAGGTAAAGCAAGATTTTTATCACAAGGAACATTTCCAAGATTCAAGAGATTCAGGAAAACATCACTATTATCTTGTTTTGATTTCTCTAGTAACTGTTTTGCACTTTCAACTGCCAGTTATGCCAAACTATTTTACTGCAGGTACTCAGGACTACTCATGACATGAGTAAAGTCCCATTCTTCAACAAATCTTTTGAACTGTTGGCTTGTAAACTGCATGCCATTGTCAGAAATAACTTTGTGCATACTTGTACATGGTAATCCAGGAATTTGGTTTAGCTGAAGTGGTTCCTTCTGTTGATGTGGCTTAGCACTATTACACACAGAACATGATGAAAGTGCTCTCTCAATGTTTTGTGACATAGAAGGCCAAAATACTAGACCTCTCGCCCTTCTTTTGGTAGAGTTGGTTCCTGGGTGACCACGATGCAAGATAGTAATGTACTCTTATTGCAAGGACTTTGGAACAATTACTTTTGGACCTTTCATAATGATACATTTGTCAGACAAAATCTCATCTCTGTATGGAAAATAAGATTGTACTTCTAGATTGCTTTGACGGCCATCCTGATTGATAAAGTGGTTGAGCCTTTGTAAAACTGGATCTGCGGCTGTGTGATCTCTCAACTCATCAAGACATGTGGAAGAGACATTTCTCACTTCCATAACTTCAAAATCAAGGTTTTCTTTCTTTTGCTGTTCAGTGGTGTTTCTGGACAATCTGGATAATGTATCAGCAAGATAAAGAAGTTTGCCTTTCTTGAAGACAGGATTGAAATTATACTTTTCCAGTCAAAGCATTATGCGTTGCAGTCTTGCTGGAGCTGAATGCAGAGGTTTTCTCAAGATAGTGACTAGAGGTTGGTGGTCTGTTTCGATCTGGATAGGTCTACCATAAACATAATCATGGAACTTCAAACATGCAAACAATTGCCAAAACCTCTTTCTCAATCTGGGTGTACTGCATTCCAGTTTGGGTAAGAGTTCTCGATGCATAGGCAACAAGGTGATCTTCTTGTAGAATGAATGCACCAAGATCAAATTTCAAAGATCACATGAAAGTGTAACTGGCTTGTGAACATCATAGTATCTGAGAGTGGTGGGTTAGCATCCTCTGTTTCAGGACTTCAAATGCTCTTTGGTGTTGCTCTAACCAAGACCATGATACATCTTTATGTGTCATCTCTCTGAGCGGTGCTGAAAGTTGGCTCAAGTCTGGAATGAACTTGCCTAGAAAGTTGACCATGCCAAGAAAACATTGCAGGGTTTGAATATTGTCTGTAGCTGACATCTCGAGAATGGCTGTTTGCTTTGAAGGGTCTGGTCATAAGCTCATACTTGTAAATAAGTGACCAACATAAGTAACGTCTTGTAGCCTGAATTTGCATTTCTGTGAATTAAGCTTAAGATTCACTTGACATTGTGTTCTTTCTAGAACTTTTCTGAAGTTTCTGTCATGCTCAGCTTCATCATGACCTCCTACTAGTATATCATCTAGGTTTACCTTCAAAATGTCGAATGCAATAATGTTTAATGTTCATTTGGTTGAAAAATAACATCTAAACCCAAAATATTGAATTATCAAAATGTCTAAAATCATTTAATTGAAAAAGCAATGAGATCAGCCCTACTATTTCGCAGGGGGACTACACCCCCCTGCATACCCCCCCTACTTAAATATACCAACTCCGATATCGCAGTACAGTGCAGAAATTGGCAAATTTGATAATTTTGACATTGTGAGTTTAGACTAATTTTATTTCAACATTTTGATTATTCAATATAGTGCATTCAACCAATTCATTTTCAACCATTTAGCATTCAACATTTTGAAGGTAAACCTATAATCTACTATAATAGCACAAGGATACCCAGAATAAATTTGCTCCATTGCACATTGAAAGACTTCATTTGCACAATTTATCTCAAATGGCATTCTCAAAAATCTGTACCTGCCAAATAGAGTACTGAAAGTAGTGAGCAATGATGATTTCTCATCAAGCTGAATTTTCCAAAATGAACTCTTTGCATCTAAAACAGAAAAAGAGTGGTATTTGGCATCAAGGCTGCGACTTCTTCAACTGTGCCCATTGGATGATGAGGTCTTTTTAGTGCTTTGTTCAAATCTCATGGATCTATACATATTCTGATGTCATCTGAGTTTTTCTTATGAGCTACCACCATGGAAGATACCCATTCAGTTGGAGTTACAACTGGACAAATCACACCTTGTCACAACATTTTATCTAGCTTGGCTTTGACTCTGTCCTGCATGGCCATTGGAACTTTACGTGCTGGCCTGATAACTGAACTGAACTCTGGGTCTAACTTCATGGAGTACACAACTGGAAGTTTGCCTAGTTTGTCTTTGAAAAGATCAGCATAGGTAGAATAAATGTCCTGGGCGAAATTAGAGTAGTGGTCTTTTAAGCTAACTTGGTGGACTTCCTTATTAAATGAAAGCAGTCCCATTTTCAAACTGTCTCTGTGCCCTAATAATGATTGGACATGACTCTTGGCCACATAAAATAACAAATCATAGCTTCTTCCAGCAGAGTAACATGAAAGCACTACCAAGCCTTCAGTCTGAATTTCTTCACCTTCATAAGCAACAAGCTTCACACATCTTGCCAAATAAAACCTTTAACTATGATACACTCTAGCAAATGTTTCTGCTGACATAACATTGCACTTGGAACCTGTGTCAACCGTGAGCTCTATGAGTTTGCCATTTATACGAACAGTCCAAAATACCTCATTCTTTGCCCTTAAATCTACTGCATTAACTGTTTCATGAACACACCATCAACATAAAGAGTAGGGTTGCAGCTCTCTAATTGATCAACTCTTATCTTAAAATGTTCCCTTTTAATAAAAAGAATGTGGGCCTTTTGATTTACAAAGCCTTTTGAAATGATTCCATTTATTGCATTTGTGGCATTGCTGACCAAAAGCTAAACATTTTTCCCTTTTAGATTCATGACTTCCACCACAATTATGACAGTTGGGAATGAAACTAAGTTGGGGCCCATGCTTTGAGTTTGCTGACTCACTCTTATGCTTCACTGAGACTGTGTAAACTCTGGAATTTTCTGGAAAGCTCTGGGGTTTAGCAGTGAGTGCTGCAGGGGCTACAGTTGCTGCCATGTGCTTGGGCCTGTTTTTTTTTTTTTTTTTGACTACACGCTGCATACTATCATCACAAACTTTATCACTGTGCCTTCTAGAGCTATTCTCATTTGTAAGCACATTTATATGCTTTTCTGTAGCTTGTATATCTGAGAAATCTCAATGCCTTGTTCAAAGTTAAATCATTGTCACAAAGCAAAATCTTTCTCACAGCATCTTCTTTTATACCACACACAAGTCTGTCCTTTAACAGCTCATCCCTTAAATCGCCAAATCTGCACGTTTTAGCCTTATTTCTCAGGTCAATTATATATGCTGCAAAAGTTTCACCAGGCTTTTGATCCCGTGTGTAAAATAGGTGCCTTTCCACTGTAACATTTGTCTGCGGGTTACACCTTTCTCTAAATTTACATTTTAAGCACTCAGGGTCCTCCCGTGACTCAGCTGGTACAACAATATGATGGTTCCCCCCTCTCTAGTATAGACAGCAGGTGCATTCACAAATGAACGTTCCCTTCCTATGGCTTCAGACCACGGGTGTAGCTAGGATTTTTAAATTTGTACTCACATCTCTCAAACTGCTACCCCCCTCCCCAGCCAAGCTACGGCCATTCTCGTAATTCACGGTTCGCTCTTTTAGTGTCGATGAAGAGGCATTCGCTGTAATGCCTCTTCAGTAATATAGTATAGATTCACTCAAACTCGGTTCCTTGAATTGAAAATGAACCTGAAAGTCAGTTCTTTGAAAAATGCAGCATGGCAGTTGGGGTAGAGGATTCATGCTTTTGTTTTCTGTAACTAAGGTACAGGTTTTGAGCTTGAGTAAATTACTAACCACCTGCTACCCCTAACTAGTGTGTTTCATTCACACACACACCACTACCTACCTCTTAGTGCAAGAAATATGGACAAAGCCTAAAATAAACAGGGAGAGAAATTAAATAATGCTCTTGTGAACTTAGAAAGTTGCTAGAATAACAGGATTTGTGCTAGTATGAGAAAGTTGCTAGAATAACAGGATTTGTGCTAGTATGAATTTTTCTAAAGGACATGAAGTCTGAAACTCAAATATCTGTCATTATTTATCAACTTCAGCCTTCAATGATTTTCTAGAAAATCACAAAATTTATGAGGAACAGACAAAAAATATGGGGCAAAAATCTGGACATTCTGCAAAATTTGGACAGTTGAGAGGTATGCTACCTACCTACCTCACACACACACACACACACACACACACACACACACACACACACACACACACACACACACACACACACACCTTTCAACCTCTTAGAGCAACAAACTCATAAATAAAACTGAGGCAAATGCCCAAGAATAAGGAATTTTTTTTAAATATTGCTCTTATAAACTTAGAAAGATAATAGAATAGTAGTAGGTCTTGCATTAGTACGAATTTTCTGAAAGGTATGAAATCTGAAACTCAAATGTCTGCCATTATTTTCTAACTTCAGTCTTTAACGATTTGCCACTAATTTGCCAGAAAACCGCAATTTTATGAAAAACGGACCAAAAATGAGATGCAAAAATATAAAATTGCCAGACAATACAGCTGGGAACCTGTCAAAGAAAGGACACCATTTTAATATAAGCACAATAATAAAAAATGGTAAGAACGGAGCAAAAGCTGAAGTATATAATATTCAATTATGGTTTATTCTTCAATAAAAACAGAAAGAACGGATAAGTGCGCTTTCGCTTATAGCTTCATCAGATCCATGAATAAATATCATTCACTCAGAACATTTTATACAAAAATTCAATAAAATGCTCTGAGTGAATTTTATTATTATTATTGCTCCATTCTTACCATTTTTTATTATTTTAAGTTTTATAGAAGTACAGCTATGGAGCATTCACTCAGATGGCTAGCTGTGATTTTCTTGTTCCTGATTAATATAAGCACAGTTAACTTGAGCAGCTGACAAAATTAGAGAATCTACATGCATTTCTGAAATAAAAGTAATGTATAGCTCTGATCATTACAGTTATTTATAAAAGTAAACCCTCCACGTTTTCTTCCAAAATTGCTATTTTGCGGAGAGATTATTAGGGGGAGAGCAACATTTTGAGCCAAAATTGGGGACAGTTGAGAGGTTTGGATATTCCTAATTCTATAAAGTGATTTATTTGCACATACCTCTCAACCTCTTAATGCAGGAAATCTGGACAAGGCCAAATATATTGGGGGAACATACAAACAGTACTAAAAATTGATCTTGTATAAACTTGACAGTTGATAGAATATCAGGTCTTGCTTTAGCATGCATTTTTCTGAAGATTATGACGTCTGAAACTTAATGTCGGTCATTATTTATTGACTTCATTCCTAAATGATTTGCCAAAAAAGTTTTATTTTGCATTTTACAGCACAAACACCAATAAATATCTGCTAAACAAAGCAATGCAGTCTCACAATGAAACTAGACTTAGCATTAAAACTTCTCCGCCCTTGAAACTCACATTCATTGAAACAGCATTGAAACCCACATTCAAAGAAAATACATTTTGCCAGTGGCAGAGAAAGATTAACTTTGGGCTGTTTTCATATCATAGGCCCCTTGCAAATGAAACATACACGTGCTCTTTGATACACCTTCCTGATTGTATTAAATTATATTCCTTGTACAATACAGTATAGTTGTTAGAGAGCATTTTAAATTTATTGTTTTGAACATTTTTCCAGTAAACAATGAAACAAAATGCATGCACCAATAATGACAAAACAGCCCAATTTATAACATTTCCATCATAAAAGTCTACTCAAACTTCTACAGTCCACCAGTATCAGTAAATATGCACAATATCTGAACTAGTAAAAGCCATCTACATAATTCCACATTAAAGAAATCTGTAACTAATGAAGAGGCTGCTGCTAGCAAACAACTTTATATTTCATGGTTTCATCTACAAATAAAGTGCCTGTTGCCCTTGAGGAATAAATTGCCTATGTTGCATTAAAAACAATGATATGCTAGTAATATTGCAATAGGGAATGGATGGCAAACTGATAACAGGTTCATAGTTACTACTAGATATCTTCGCCAAAACGGACTACAGCATCCACCCCCTTTACAACACAGTACAGTATCAGCAATGCATCTACCTACTGTGGGAGAAGAACCCACAGCCTTCTGCATCAAAAGCAAGTACACTACCTGTTGTGCTATTAACAGTACAAGCAGATTCAGCATAAGCAGCACTAAACTTTAGTTCCCCTGCAGCTCTCAGCTCCTTGTAAAATGTCAACACTCAGCTGTATCTCTGAACTTTGCAGCACAAGAAATCTGGAAAAAGCCAACATTTATTGGGGGGGGGGGGGGACAAAAGCCAAAAAACCAGGGACACATTTTAAACATTGCTTGTATAATTTTGGAAAGTTGCTAGAATAAAATGCTGTGCTATCACCATGCATGTCTTGAACCCAGAACCATATGCACTACAGGCAGTGCAACATACCACTATGCTAAATCAGCAGTTTGAAAAATAGGAAGACAAACTTAATGGCTATCATTTAGATAGCTCTCAACCTCTTAGCACAAAAAACCTGGACAAACAAAGTCAATAATGAGGGAATACAAATTCAGTTCTCACTTCACACCTTAGCACAAAAAACCTGGACAAACAACAAAAACAATAATGGGGGAAATACAACTTCAGTTCTCACTTCTCACCATAGCTCATAACTGTAGAAAAACAAATCTGAGCAAAGTTCAGAAATGGTGATGGTTAGGGACTTTAGGCTCTTCTTACCCTGAAGCAAAGGTACAGGGTTTGAGCCTAAACACTTATAGCCAGCAGGTGTATTATGTGAGAGGTATTTACACACACACACACACACTACTTTCTTACCTGATAATCTGTTTGTGATACTCGGTTGCCTTCCAACTACATCTTCACATTTCCCGCTCGCAGCGATAATCCATTTGTGATTGTCTTCTTCCACTTGCTCACTACTGCACATTTCCCGCTCGCAGCCAGCCGGACATGATGTGAGCTCACTTCCGACTGGCTGGTATCCTCCTTAAAGGAGCCAACACTCTTTAAAAAGGAAAAAAGTACGTACGTTTTTTTTTTTTTAAAATGCTACCCCCTCTTCTAAGAAGTTGTACTGAAATCAGTACAGTGCGTATGCCTCTTGACGTCGTTGCTTCAGACCCAGCTAAATCAAGCAGAATAAATGCCTTTGTACAGTCATCTTTATCAGAAAATGCAGCCTGTATGAAAATGTTGCACTCTTGCTCAAACACACTCCATTTCTCACCAATATTACTGTCAAACACAAGTGCATTGGGTTTTTGAAATCCATCTGCCATACCCACAAACTATGTACAAACACACACTGAAAATATGGCCTTTGTAATTATGTACAAACAAACTGTTCTGTGAGCTTGTAATAACATTCAAATGTACAATAAATTCTTTGAAGTACTGTACTTTGCAAAATATGCTGTGTAATGGCTGTATTCTGTGAAATAACTTTACTGCAATGCTGCACAAACATGAGAACACTTTATACACTTCTGATAACTCAGATATCTTTGCTTAATATGAAAATACATGCTTTGCAAAAATGCGGTCAGTTCCCTTTATTTTATTCGTTTTTTGCAATTTGGACTTTATTTCAAACATTTTCCATAATAATTCAAATATTTTTATCAATATCGTACATATCCGTTTATGAGAATATCATTTAAAGTGTGCTGTATGCCTCGTTTCATATTTTATGAATAAGAAATAGGGCTGAGCAAGTTTTAGTATCTGAAATTCGTTTCTGACCTGTTTTGCGAAGTATACACATTGTAGGGATGATTCACTCTTGTATATGCCACCAGTTCCAAGTGCCTTAAGTCATTTTAGCCTTGCTGCCTCTAACACCATGTCCTTTAGACATGCCAATTCTGACACTATGTTGCTCATCTCTTTCTAACATGGATGACAAGCAGGCTGGGTATTTCGTTTAGATGCTTTAAATACATAGAAACACATTAGGATGGATAGCAGCATCATAAAATATAAACAAACTAGCTAACAAACAGACCTTACATACATACATGCTTACATCGCAACAGCTTACTACAAAATGGCAGTCAGACTTGCACGAGATCAGTATGTATACACGTGCAAGCCCTTGTCTAGCTTCTTAAAGGTACATAAATGTAAATTGATCTACAGTGAGGAATGAGCCCAAGAGCCTTATTGCACTAATAAAAAAGGCATCTGTACTCTTTTGCTGTCTGAATTTTACATTTACTAATGTATGTATAATGATTACATGTTCTGTAGTATATTTTAATGTAATGTAATGTAGTTCCTCTGACTATTTTAGTTAACTAAAAGCCGTGCACTTTTAAAACTTTTTAACTGTATGGACTTTTGGTCTGAAATTTTCAGGGTAATCATTTAAGGGACTCTTCTGTCAAACTTTTATGTGCTATTGCACATTCCAGTTCATACACTACACAATATCTCAGCTAAGTTCTGGCAGGTGCATGAATTCAGATGAGGAAGATTGCACATCAGTCACACAGTGCTTCATAAATATTATGTATCCTGCTTTCTACCTAACACAGCCTGAAAAACAGAGGAATTATTTTGGTGGCAACTACAAAAATTGTACAATAGATATATGCAAGCTATAATACTCCACAGAAGCAGCAGTGTAGCTTAGCTATTTATTGAAATTTATACCATACCACATACTTCTCATAGTTACAAAAATAAAAAAAGCTCTTTCCTTCTTTTAAACTGTTGTAACAGCTTGCTACATTTGTACAGTTTAGAACACATATGGAGCACTACTGTGCTCAGTTAAAAATTTGTTTTCTTTTAAATTGTAACAACTTCTTATACCTCACAAGTAGAACAGTTCTCAGTTTTGATGGCAAATGCAATACCAGCAATTAAATGCTGGTACACATTGAAGAGCAATAGGTTCTCTGGTTCACTTCTCGGCTGGGGTGCCTACTGTGCAGAGACTGCATGTCCTTGTTGCATTTGTGTGGGTTTCCTCCGGGTGCTCCAGTTTCCTCCTACATTCCAAAGACATGCATCTGGAGTGTTTCTCCTCAGGCCTCTGCTGAAAATGGACTCTGTCCCAGTCAGACTTTCCCAGTAAACAAAGGTAAAATATCAGTGCATTTCCAGCATTTAGAAATCAATGTTGCTATTGTATTTTCAGTCATAACCAAAATGCTTTAGTACTCTGTATTTGGTACAAATTAGAGCAGCTGCTTTCTGCAGATGTAGTAAGCAGTTTGCTACAGGTTAAAAGAAAAGGAAGGTGTTTTTTTGTGCTCCTCAACTTAAAGTGGAGGGGAGTGCCTGACTGCAGGATGGCAACTGGTGCTAGAATACCTGGCATCACCTCGGATCCTCCTCCTACCATTTTTTTAATTGATTTAGCTGCTAATAAACTTGCTGCAACTTAAAATATTCACAAGAGTAATATGTTTGATGGCAACACCAAAGAACTGGAAAAACACGTAAGAAGTAATGCTTCTCCCATCATTTTCCTTAATTTGATTTAGCTGATGAACAACAGCGAAAATAATATTCTCAGCAGACATGTAAAAGTTTGTGTAAAATATAAAATATTTTTATTTTATGTTTTAGAAAAAGTGGGTTGGGATTTTGAAGTAGTGCCATTGAGAATGCTTTAGATATAGGGGGCGTGGGGAAGATGACTCACAGTTCGAGTAAAGTGCAATGCAGTCATCTAATGTTCTTCACAGAACGTCATAGTTTCTAGAGATTAGTTAGGAGTTATTTGCTAACTATTTTTCTGAAATGGCTTTTAGTATCTTTGTCTTTGTGTTAATCTGGATTACAAAAAACAAACCAACAAATAAATAAATAAATAAAATGAAATAACCCTGTTAGACAAATCATTGGCTCTTTTGTTAGACTATGGAAGAGAGATGATCTATTCCACAACTTCATTACAAGAAATTGCTGTAAAAAAATGAACTTCATTCTTTAGCCATAAGTATTTAAGAACTTTCTAAAATGGGCTATATGAGATGTAAAAATAGATTCATAAAGAGGAGACTGAAACAAACAGGCAGACTTGCACAGTTAGCAAAGTTCTCAAATAAGTAGCATCAAAGTTGTCTTGAATGACATGAATGAAGATTAAATACAGAAGAATTACAAACTGAATTCCTTATTAATCAACACAATTGGCTTCAAGAGAAAGCAGATGACTTACAAAACAGAGAAAGGAAGAAATAATGTAGGAATTTATGGTATTACTGAAAAAGAGAAAATTATAATATATTTCCTCAATTTTTGTCTGCCTTAAATTTATAATTTGCCCAAAACTTCATCTCAAGGAATAAAAGAGCATGTGATCTGTTCTTAAACCAGCAAAAAAAACAAAACAAAACAAAAAAAAAACAAATTCATTTCAAGGACATTATACCAAAAGCTGCTTAGTCACAGTATTCATCTAAAGTAGAAGGAAACTTAACTAGATTTGACAAATGACTTCTTATTAAGTTATAGAAAAAAGAAAGTCATGTCTTCCCTTTATTAAAGAACTTAACAATATAATATGGCCAAAAATATTCAACACTCTGGAAGAAGAAGTTACTTACGTTCAAACTAACAACATTTTGAAAATAACTGATATTAAGAACTAGAATGTTCAAGTTTGAAAAGGTAAGCAGAAAAAAATGAAAAACTAAGAAACATTTAAAGATAAATGAGCAGTGTCTTAAACCGATTCATCAGTTATTTATGTGTTGAAGAAGTGAATTATTGTTCTTACTGAATAATTTTTGCTGAAGGAGGAGAAGAGGTGGAAAGCATGGCCGAAGGCAGGAAGAGAGGAAAAAGGCTAGGACTGTGGTAGTGAGGGTCGGAACTTTGAATGTTGGCAGTATGACTGGTATAGGGAGAGAGCTAGCTGATATGATGGACAGAAGGAAGGTTGGTATATTGTGTGTGCAAGAGACCAGATGGAAGGGAAGCAAGGCTAGGTTATCGGAGGCGGTTTCAAATTGTTTTATCATGGTGTGGATGGGAGGAGAAATGATGTAGGAGTTATTCTGAAGGAACAGTATGCTAAGAGTGTTTTGGAGGTGAAAAGAGTGTCGGATAGAGTAATGTTTATGAAGCTAGAAATTGATGGTGTAATGATGAATGTTGTTAGTGCATATGCTCCACAAGTTGGGTGTGCAATGGATGAGAAAGAAAAATTTTGGAGTGAATTGGATGAAGTGGTGAGGACTGTACCCAAGGGTGAGAGAGTGGTGATTGGAGCAGATTTCAATGGGCATGTTGGTGAAGAGAACAGAGGGGATGAGGAAGTGATGGGTAGGTATGGTGTTAAACAAAGGAATGCAGAAGGTCAGATGGTAGTGGATTTTGCGAAAAGGATGGACATGGCTGTGGTGAATACATATTTTAACAAGAGGGAGGAGCATATGGTGACATACAAGAGTGGAGGAAGATGCACACAGGTGGATTATATCTTATGTAGGAGGGCCAGTCTGAAGGAGATTGGAGACAGTAAAGTGGTGACCGGAGAAAGTGTAGTTAGGCAGCATAGGATGGTGGTTTGTAGGATGACGTTGGTGATCAAGAAGAGGAGGAGGAGTTTGAGGGCAGCACCAAGGATCAAATGGTGGAAATTGAAAAAGGGTAATTGTGAGGTGGAGTTCAGGGATGAGTTAAGACAGGCACTGGGTGGCAGTGAAGAGTTACCAAATAGCTAGGTAGTTACAGCAGGGCTAGTAAGGGAGACAGCTAGAAAGATGCTTGGTATCACATCGGGACAGAGGAAGGACAACAAGGAGACATGATGGTGGAATGAGGAAGTACAGGAGAGTATACGCACAAAGAGGTTGGCGAAGAAGAAGTGGGATTGTCAGAGAAATGAAGAAAGTAGACAGGAGTATAAGGAGATGAGGTGCATGGCAAAGAGAGAGGTGGCGAAGGCTAAGGATAAGGCATATGAAGAGTTGTATGAAAGGTTGGGCACTAAGGAGGGAGAAAAGGACCTGTACCGATTGGCTAGACAGAGGGACCAAGCTAGGAAAGATGTGCAGCAGGTAAATGTGATAAAGGATAATGAGGGAAACATACTCACAAGCGAGGAGAATGTGTTGAGGAGATGGAAAGAGTACTTTGAGGGGTTGATGAATGAAGAGAATGAGAGGGAGAGAAGGTTGGATGATGTAGGGATAGTGAATCATGAAGTACAATGGATTAGCAAGGAGGAAGTAAGGATAGCTATGAAGAGAATGAAGAATGGAAAGGCTGTTGGTCCAGATGACATACCCGTGGAAGCATGGAGGTGTTTAGGTGAAATGGCAGTGGAGTTTTTAACCAGATCGTTTAACGAAATCTTAGAAAGTGAGAGGATGCCTGAGGAATGGAGAAAAAGTGTTTTGGTACCGATTTTTAAGAATAAGGGTGATGTGCAGAGCTGTAGTAACTACAGAGGGATTAAATTGATCAGTCACAGCATGAAGTTATGGGAAAGAGTAATGGAAACTAGGTTAAGAAGGGACGTGATGATTAGTGATCAGCAGTATGGTTTCATGCCGGGAAAGAGCACTACAGATATGATGTTTGCTCTGAGAGTGTTGATGGAGAAGTACAGAGAATGTCAGAAGGAGTTGCATTGTGTTTTTGTAGACTTAGAGAAAGCATATGACAGGGTGCGTAGAGAGGAGTTGTGGTATTGTATGAGGAAGTCAGGAGTGTCAGAGAAGTATGTAAGAGTGGTACAGGATATGTACGAGGGTAGTGTGACAGCGGTGAGGTCTGCGGCGGGAGTGACGGATGCGTTTAAGGTGGAGGTGGGGTTACATCAAGGATCAGCTCTGAACCCTTTCTTATTTGCAATGGTGATGGACAGGTTGACAGACGAGATCAGACAGGAGTCCCCGTGGACTATGATGTTTGCAGATGACATTGTGATCTGTAGTGAGAGTAGGGAACTGGTGGAGGAGACCCTGGAGAGATGGAGATATGCTGTAGAGAGAAGAGGAATGAAGGTCAGCAGGACTAAGACAGAACATATGTGTGTGAATGAGAGGGAGGATAGAGGAATGGTGAGGATGCAAGGAGTAGAGGTGGCGAAGGTGGATGAGTTTAAATACTTGGGTCAATAGTTCAGAGTAATGGTGAGTGTGGAAGAGAGGTGAAGAAGAGAGTACAGGCAGGATGGAGTGGGTGGAGAAGAGTGTCAGGAGTGATTTGTGACAGACGAGCACCAATAACAGTGAAAGGGAAGGTCTACAAGAGGGTAGTGAGACCAGCTATGTTATATGGGTTGGAGACAGTGGCATTGGCAAAAAGGCAGGAGTCAGAGCTGGACGTGGCAGAGTTAAAGATGTTAAGATTTGCACTGGGTGTGACAAGGGTGGACAGGATTAGGAATACGTATATTAGAGGGTCCGCACAGGTTGGAAGGTTTGGAGACAAAGCCAGAGAGGCAAGATTACATTGGTTTGGACATGTGCTGAGGAGGGATGCAGAGTATATTGGGAAAAAGATGCTAAGGATGAAGCTGCCAGGTAACAGGAAAGGAGGGAGGCCTAAGAAAAGGTTTATGGATGTGGTGAGAGAGGACATGCAGGTGGTGGGTGTAACAGAGCAAGATGCAGAGGACAGGAAGAAATAGAAACAGTTGATCGGGAGCAGCCGAAAGAAGAAGAAGAAGAAGAAGAAGAAGAAATACTAACTATCCAACCCAATACCATATTCACGGATGACTTTAATTATCCCACTATTGACTGGGAATGCTATATGACACCAAATATACATGCACAGAGATTCCTGGATTTTGTAAACACAAACTCCCTGGACCAGATAGTCAATATACCAACCAGGAGTGCAACCATACTGGATATGGTCCTCACTAATATGGGAGAGTGCTGCAATACCCTCTACTGTAATGTCTTCCCTTTTAAGGTCTGACCACAAAATGGTCTCCTTTGAAATAAAAATAAAACCTGGATCCCCAGCTAAACCTGGAAGATTCAGGAACTACTCTAAGACTAATCTCCTGCTATTAAGAGATACCCTGGCAAAATTTCAAACCCCATAAACCCTGAGAACAATGCTGCATATGCAGAACTGACTGTTCACATAAACCCTGTACAACCGTTTTAATAGCTGCATAGAGGCAGCTGTTATCCACCAGGAAGAAGTACAGAACTAACTCAAAAAACAAGCCACCATGGTGGATTCACAAAATCAATAGGCTGTATAACAGAAGAAAGAAAATCATGGCAAAAATTAGGAGGTGCAGCACCCAGTAGGATAGAAGAAGTCTCATCAAACTAAACAAACAATTCAGAAGACAAATAAAGTCTACTAAAGCCAAATTTGAGGTAGGTTTGGCCTTCCAGGCCAAGGGCAGCCACAAATCATTCTTTAGCTATGTCCACAACCTCAAAGGCAATACACAATTGTGTGCAGAGCTCATTGAAAATGGAGCCACCTATAGTGAGCCAGACAATATAGCAAACCTTCTGGCTGATAAATTCAGCCCCACATTTACTCCTCTCTCCCCTCAATCTTCCCTCAGGGAATACCATCAAATATAACTCCACCTGCTATCACTAGGGAACAGGTCCTTAATGCTCTCTCTAAGACCAAGAACACTGCATCAATGGGCTTAGACAATATCCCAGGATGCCTTCTAAATAGCATGAAACATGACCTACCAGGGCCTCTGCAATTACAGGATGCTTTCTAAATAGCATGAAACATGACCTATCAGGGCCTCTGTTATTACTATTTAACTGTAGCCTCCAAACAGGCTTTGTGCCTCTTTAATGGAGAACAGTAACAGTCATCCCTGTGCACAAAGGTGGGCCATCTACAGACCCTGGAAACTACAGACCCTTAAATCTCACTAGTCTTATATGTAAAACCATGGAAAGAATTACCATGGAAATGATCAATAGAGATACAGTAAACCTCCAGACACTGGACCCAAACCCATTTGGTTTTGTCAAGGGCAAATCATGCTTACTCAGCCTGGTGGACTTCTTTGAGAATGTAACCAAAGCAATGGATGAGGGGAAAATGGCTCACACTCCCTAACTTGACCTGGTCAATGCATTTAACACAATACCCCACTCAGGCATTGTTGACAAACTCAGGATGTTAGGTACAAACTCCTATGTCACCCGGTGGATAGCTAACTGGCTCACAGACAGGACCCTTGGAGTTAGAATTGGGAAGTCCACTTCTACAAAGAAGCCAGTCAGAAGTGGAGTCTCTCAGGGATCAGTTCTTGGACCAGTCCTTTTTGGCATTTACTTCTCTGACATCAAGTCCAGTGTCAGTGGTCTCTGGCTGACTAAATCTGCAGATGATTGCAAATTAGGAGCTGTCATTGAATCCCACACTGACACAAATGTTCTTCAGGAGAGGCTGACACAGGCAAACAACTGGTGTGAGAGCCATGGACTAAAACTAAATGCCAAGAAATGCATATTAGTATCCTTTGGGAAGTCATCCACCTCTGGAACTATTATATTGATAACACACCCCTTAGAGCTGACCCAGTAGTCAAGGACTTAGGGACAAGCATAGATAGTAATCTAGCCTTTGACTGTCAGGTCTGTACAGTAGTGTGGAAATTATTCTATGTTACACAACTTATAAACAAAGGTATGGCATCCAAGTCCAAGGAGTCATTGTTCTACTGTAATCTACTGTATTAGGGTGGGAGGTTGGTATAATGGTTAAAGTGTTTATCTTACAAACACAAGGTGCAGTGTTTGATTCTCAGATGGAGTAATTGGCTAGCCTTAAAATGGCCCACAAGAGCAGTTATCCTAGTACTAATCTATGAACCTATGAACCTATTTGGCATTCATCAGACCTATCATTGAGTACAATGCCCCCTTTGGTATGTACCTAACCAGGCATATCCAGCAACTGGAATGTCCACAGAGGTTCCTCACTAAAAGAATACAGGCCATAAGTAAAATATCCCATGCAGACTGCCTCAAGGCCCTATCCCTGTATTCTGTCTCCTACAGGCTTTTAAGGGGAGATCTATGCCTGGCATACAAGGCATTGGCAGACCTCACTCTGATGGACCTCCTGCATATCCACAAAACAAACATCACCAGAATTACCCATTAAACCTTGCCTGTGATATAAATAGGACCTGCTAGAGAGAAAGGTGTGTATCTCAGAGTCTACCCTGTCTATGGAACAGGCTCCCCATCCATGTGAAGCAGAGTTCCTCTTTAACTTAATCATACCTCTCAACTGTCCAGCTTTTCACAGAATGTCTAGATTTTTGCCTGTAATTTTTGGTCTGTGCCTCCTAAAATGTGTGGTTTTCTGGCAAATCATTGGAGATTGATATAATTAAAACATAACAAACATTTGCATTTCAGACTTCATATGCTTCCAAAAATGCATGCCAATGCAAAAACCTTTAGTATATTAATTTTCTAAGTTTATAAGAGCAATATTTAAAAATTGTGCCTATTTTTGGACCTTTCCCCATTATTTTTGACTTTGCCCAGATTTCTTGGTGTTACAGGTTGAGAGGTATGAACCCAATTCAAGTGCAACTTGGACAATTGGATGGGGAACAGGAAATTCACCCCTGGTTTGGCACCTGTGTCTATAATGGACACAGACCAACTGGAAATGGTTCATCTCCCAGGCCTCTGCCTGTATATGTTTCATCTCCCAATCCCGTGCTTACACTTATCAAGGGTATCAGAACTTGTCATAGATTTGGGATGCATGGCTATCCTTAACAGGGTCCTTGCGGTCATTAGCCTAGTAAACACCTATGAACCTATGAACATTGCAACAGGATAGAGCAATAGACATCCAAATTAAGGAGAAATCAGTGGAGTGGGAAGCATCTGATTAGTTGCCATATGAAGATACTTTTGAGCCTTCCATAGGAAACCAGTACAAACGTTCAGTTGGAGTTGGACAGCAATGGAAAGAACAGGAAACTGTGGCAACTCTGGCGAAGTCAATGTTGTGTAGTGATAGGCCAGTGAGTTCCCATATGAAAGAGCAATGGATAATACAGGATGAAACTGAAGAGAACGTGGTACAGGAATTGCTCTAGAACTTTCTATATAATGGCCGCAGGAAATGAAGAACAAAGAATGCACCCTCAGTTTACAAGAAAATGACTAAGAGAAAAGTTGCTTGATTTAATAGAGATGGACAGACATATTAAGATCAATGAAAGAAATAGACTACAGATGGTCTATAAAACCCAAAAAGTTAGAAATCTGATAAAAAAAAAAACTAATTAGGACTGTCCATAGAAATTCATGTGATATAACAGAATAGGATATATTACTGTGCAGCTAAATTAATAACAGATAAAGTCTTACCACAAGAGCACAGGGCAGTAAGGGAAAGGAAGGGAAGAAATTAAATGCCATCATGTAAGTATTATTTGTTGAGCCTTTCTCCCCGTTTTGTCTGTTGTTTATGTGTGGAGCTTTTCTCCCCAGGCCTCTACTGAAAATGGAAATATATCCAGCTAGATTAGCCCGGTTAACAAATGTAAAATAAAATAAAATAAAAAAATAAAGTATCGAATAGAGAAAACAATAAAGCAGTTAAGACAGAGGGAACAGGTCAACAAAAATACTCAGAAAGATAACTTAATAAAAGCAACTCACAGTATTATAACAGATCAGGATCTATTGTGCACTGTTGCAAATAATAAACTAAAAATACACCAAAAATAATCCTGTTACTGAATCAAGTTACCAGTGTATAAAAAGAGAAACTGTAGAAAAAGTCAAACACTGGTAACACACAGCCGACACGTATACAAAAAGGTTTAATAGTAAGCGCTTTCACGGATAAAAAAACGCTTCTTCAGACTACAAATACAGAATCAAACTGAACATTTAAATAACCAACCTAATAAAAACAACTCGGCTAAAACTAATCAATGTTCAGAGAACAATCACATTCAATGAACAATAAAAGCCATAAATAAAAGAGCACTAACTCATAGCTTTGAGTTGCTAGTTAACTATAGCATCACTCAGTGTTTCGGGGCTCTATTTTTCAGGAATGGTTTTACTGAAACTTTACTATTAAGCCCAGGTGGTTTATCTGCTTGAAATAATAAAATCCATTTCTGCTCTCTAGCTTCAGTGCTATTATTAAGATTTGCACCTCTCTTGTCCTTCTCGTGAACCAGTTCTAGGGCAAGAGTTGTTTTTATTAGGTTGGTTATTTAAATGTTCTGTTTGAGTCTGTATTTGTAGTCTGAAGAAGTGTTTTTTTATCAGTGAAAGCGCTTACTATTAAACCTTTTTGTATACGTGTTGGCTGTGTCTTACCAGTGTTTGACTTTTTCTACAGTAAACTAAAAATATCAGCACAAGCAGAGAAACATAGAACATATGTAAATAAATATAAAGGAAAACTACAAAATAAGGACTTTATTGATGACCCAAAAAGTTTTATAGAGAATTGGGAAACAAGGCAAAAGGAATTGAAACATCACCAAAAAAAGAAGAAATAGATACATTTTGGAGAAATATCTATGAAGATCCTGTGGAACATAGCAAAGATGCTAAATGGATAGAAGAAGTAAAAGAAAGAAAGAATAAGAAGTTCAAATGTACAGGATATGAAATGTATGAAGTAACAGCCAGAGAGATTGAAACAAAGTTAAGAAAAGCTCCTAATTGGAAAGCCCTAGGCCCAGATGCAGTACCTAAATTCTGGTTAAAAGTATTAACATCTTTGCATGAAGATTTAGCCATGAGTAAGAACTATTTATTTGTACACTCTGAACAGACACCAGCCTGGTTAACAACAGGAAAAACAATGCTTCTACTTAAGAGCGAACCTGCAAGCTATCCTAAAAACTAAAGACCAATAACTTGCCTTCTGATGATGTATAAACTACACACTGGAATTGATGCTGACAAAGTTTATAGTCATTTAGAAAAAAACTCAATCATGGCGGTAGAACAAAATAGTAATAGAAGAAAGTCAATATGGAACAAAGGATCATTTGTTGTTAAATAAAGTTATAATTGAGAACTGTAACAAGGGGAAGAATCTAAGTAGGGCATGGCTAGACTACAAAAAACATTTGACAGTATCCCACATTCATGGATAAAAGACTGCTTAACAATGTATAAGATACACCCTACAGTGATCAGTTACATTACAGTGATCATGAAACAGTGGCAAACCACTTTGCTGTTGAGCCAAGATAAAGGACAAATTATTATTCCAGGGATAAAAATCCAGAGGGGGATATTCCAGGGTGATTCTTTGTCACCGCTGCTCTTTTGTCTTTCCCTTAACCCATTAAGCTGTCTGCTTATCAGATTAGGTCATAGCTACAATCTGGCTCCCAGAAAAACAACAAAGTGTAAAGACTTCTCAACTTCTTTTGTAGATGATTTAAAACTATATAGTTTATCAGATGAGGAACTGCAAGCACAACTGTAAGTGGTCAAAACATTTTCATGATATAAGAATGTCATTTGGTCTTGATAAATGTGCAAAAGCAACCTTTAAAGCAGGAAAACTGCAGCACCAGGAAAGCAACAATTTGGGAGAAGAATGTGATATAAAAGAACTTGAGCAAGAGGGACTGTATAAATATTTGGGAATTGATGAAGGATCAACAATAAAACATGAACAAATGTAAGTAAAACTTAGTAAGGAATATTTTAGAAGACTTAAATTAATACTGAAAATAGCACTGACATCTAGGAACAAAGTCCAATCTATAAACCAATTTGCACTTCCTGTCCCAACTTACACTTTTGGAGTGAGTGACTGGCCCCAAAAGGTATTGAATAGGTTGAACAGGAAAACAAGAAGTATGCTTCACGCTCATTAAATTATTTATAAAAATCAGTGCATACCAATATGTTATATTCCCCCTTCCGAAGGAGATATCTCTCCTTTGAAAACCACATTGCCAAAGTGGTTAGAAAGACCTTCTACATAGCCCACCTCATCACGAAGGGTTTCACATCTAGATCAAGAGAGGTAATTGTGCCCCTTTATTCATCCCTCATCAGGCTCATCATAGAATACAATGCCCCTTTTGGGATGTACCTTACCCGACACCTGCAGCAATTAGAAAGACCCCAAAAGTATCTCACCAAGAGGATCAAGGGTCTCAAACAGATGCCATATGCTGCTCGGTTAAAAAAACTCCAGCTCTACTCAGTTGCATACCGCCTACTTCAAGGCGATCTATGCCTGACATACAAAGCTATGTCAAATCCAGAATTAATGGACATGCTCCACCTCAGTAAATCTAAATCCCTTAGAGCCACACGCCCGAGGGACTTGAACCTCAGCACAGAAATAAATAGAACTTGCTGGAGGGACAGGTTCATAACCCAGAGGCTCCCTTCGCTCTAGAATAGAATTCCAGTTCATGTGAGGCAGAGCACCTCACTGAATCTCTTCAAGAAAAATCTCGATAGGTGGATGGGGGATCGTAGGTTTGTCCCAGGGATTATTCCTGTGTCACTATTAGACAGAGACATAGTAAACTAAACCTTAAAAAGGGCACAGTATACTCAAATCAAGGGGTGGCGTAAGCCATACAAAATCGGGCTAAGCTTATAATTGCCCCAGGGCAGATAGCCTAGTATGAACCTATGAACCTATGAACCTATGATTACATGTATAGATCTATAATTGTGGAGCTGCATACATATCTGCTGACCTCACAAGACCCAAATGTAGTGAAAGTTTTGAAACATGAGGAGAATAAGTCTAAGATGACATTCTTGCTTAGTTTAGCAAAAGCATATTGGTGTTAAGCAGGAATGGAAATTAAAACAGAAGTAGGTAAAAATCAGACTGCAATTGAATGTGCCAAAAAACAAAGGAAAGAATATAAGGTGAAGGATTAGATGAAAAAGCAAGAAATGTGGAAAATGCATAAAAATAGTTGCAAGTACAGAAAACTCTTGGAACAACCTCATGTTGATCAGAATTGAACACAGAAATGATTAAGAAGAGGTGAATGTAAACCAAAAGACGAAAGGTTAATATTGCTGACCCAAGATAGTGGGCTATGTACACGTTGGTTTACAAAGTCCATTCAACATGTGGGAGAAACAGACAAATGTAGGTTTTATAAAACAGAATTGGAAACAGTTGCACATTTGTTGATGGTTGTGATATACCAATGCCAGAGTGACTGCATACTGAAAGGCACAATGATGTGGCAAGACTGTTGCATTGGAGATTGTGCAAACATTATGGTACTGAAGTGGCTGAAAAACACTGGAAACATGAGTCACAAAGCATTATAGAAAATTATGAATTTTATATTACAGGGGATCACCCATTACCAACAGTTCAAAAAAATAGATGTCAGAAAGCCAGACATAGTGGTACATGAAAAGAAGACAAAAGTAGCATTGATCATCGAAATTGCTTCACCCAGTGACTACACTGCCTTAAGTACAGAGAGGCATAAAGTCACAAAATACCAGGATTTGTAGGCAGAAATGAGGGCAGTGTAGAAGAAAGATACCCAGACATTTCCAGTAGTAGTAGAAGCATCTTGACTTATAAAAAAAAATTTGCAAGCATACTTACAATGTTACTGATACATGTAACTGTACAAACTTCAGAAGTAGTCATTATTGGGCACATCGTGGGTGCTGCGAAGAGCACTTCTGGCTGACATCAAAGATTGAAACAATGCTAATTTCATGAACTATAATCATACTTTGACTTAGGAATGAGTTCCATTCCTGTCATGGTATTAGAAACCCAAAAGACTTGTAGAAATTAAAAAAGAGAGAAGCTATATACTAAAGTCCCTTCATCACTACATTAAGCTGTGTAGAAACATAAGCAAATAGCATATTGAGCAAACGTGCATAAGCAAAATGAAAGTGATCAATGAGGTGTTGAGTACCTAGACATTTGTGGAATTTGTATGTCAATATATTAATGGGAACACTATCAGTTATCTACTTATTTTAAACAGGAATCTACATTATAAGTACCATAGGAAAAAATGTACCACAAAGGTGAACATGCTTGACTGTGGTATCAAAAAGAGGCTGAGATGGTAGTGATTAAATAACTACACAGATGGTGCACAATCTACAATTCATATTTATTAGTGACAAAACTGACAAATAAGTAAAGTATTTTAGAATGGGCCAGTTATACCAATACCTCCATGGTAAAATTGCTGTCTAAATGATTTCATTTCAGAATGAAGGTTTGTATGCTGCTAAATTATAAGCAGAATCTGTACAGCACTGCTTATAAGAATGATCTACACAAGGGGCACAGTCCTTGATGTTTGCTGACATCACACTGGTTACTTCAGAATGCTGACCTCAGCTGGCAGGTACTATGATATAACACATGCTTTAGGTCAGGTTGGGATCTACAGGGGAGATGGATTGGGTTGGGCTTCAGAGAGGAGTGCCATCAACTTGATGTCCGTACTATAGGTAATTCAGTGCACGTCTCCTGGCCTTTTCTTCACACTTCTCAAAACGTGACAAATATTTAGAGTGAAATGCTGAATATTTATCTTACCTGTACAAACTTCTCCTGGTTTGCATCAATGTACTGGAACACAGGATCTGGAGTGACACTAGCTCCACAGGTGTCCTTGAGTAACAATATGGTAAGGATTGCAAGACCAATCTGGAACAAAAGCTGAAACGTCAATTAAGAAATAGTATATAGTATTTCAATAACTTCATATGTGTAGACTGAATGCTATTCTTTGCAAATATTTTAACCTTTGAAATTTAAGATGTTTCAGAAAAAGTTATCACTTAAACCTTCAATGCCATAGAACTTATTGCATGTTATACTAAAGTGCATTCTATACCTTCATTTCTAACCAATAGAAGTTAGGGACAAGCCCATATTTTGGAAAAAAAATATCCTAAAGGAATTAATTACTCCATTTTCTGGTTTTACTCTTAGATAATAGAATGCATGGATATAAACCATGACTCTGCTGACTTAGTTTCTCTTTCACTTTTTGTTTGGTAGCCCAGGCCAACAGGAAGGGACTCTGTCTGACAAAGTTGGCAGACGATTGCAAGTTGGGAGCTATTATTAACTCCCCAAGTGATGTTGACATCCTACAGAAAGGCCTCACTGAGACCAACGACTGGTGTCAGAACCATGGCCTTAAGCTCAAGGCAAAAAAATGTGATGTCATCCCCTTTGGGAAAAATCCGGTTCCCATGAATTACCAAATTGATGGTAGTCCACTGAACACAGAAGGCGTTATAAGAGATTTGGGAACACAGGTTGACAGCAACCTCTCTTTTGACCACCACATTGCCACTGTGGTCAGAAAGTCCTTCTATGTAGCATTACTAAGGGTTTTGCATCCAGGAAGAAACTGGTCATTGTCTTTGTCTACTCTTCCCTCATTAGGCCAATCATTGAGTACAATGCCCTATTTGGCATGTACCTCACTAAACACCTGCAACAACTGGAGTGGCTGCAAAGGTACCTCACAAAGAGGATCCTAGGCCTTAAAATTTTGTCCCATATGGACAGACTCAAAAAACTCCAAATATTCTCTGTCTCATATCGCCTACTTAGAGATGATCTCTGCTTTACTTACAAAGCCATGTCTGACCCAGCTCTGTTAGAAATGCTACATCTAAAGAAATCCCAATCGCTCCGCACTACACACTCCAGAGACCTCAACCTCATTACTACAATCAACAGAACATGCTGGAGGGATAGATTCATAACCCAGAGAATGCCCATGCTATGGAATAGACTTCACTGGCTCTCTTCAAGAGAAATTTTGATGAGTGGATGGCAAATAGAAAACTTACCCTAGGGATCCCTCCAGTGGCTTTACTCGACAGAGGCACTGGGAACTAAGGTCGGGTGGCACGATGCCAGGGTAATCTTATGGGCTAGGCTTGTAAAGGCTCCAGGGCCATTTGTCTAGGACATACCTATGAACCTAAGAACCTATGAACTTTCTAATAAAGAAATAAAACTTTATATGCCATAGCCATGAACAATCAAAGTAATATTAAGAAATGCGAAGTGCAAGTGTCTTACTACACATGCACACATATTTATATGTCTAAAAATCTTGAATACATATTTCTTCTACAAATGTAAAGACAGTAATGAATGCTAACATAGGTCCTGCAGGAGGAAAGTCGAGGATTTCAGTATTCTGGTCTTCAGCAATTTGGTCTTTCGATATTATGGTTTCTGTATTACGGTTTTCAAGTCTGTGGGCTTCAGGATTGTGATAATAACCAATATATTTTATATATATATATATATATATATATATATATATATATATATATATACACACACACACACACACACACACACACACACACACACACACACACACACACACACACACACACACACACACACACACACACACACACACACACACACACACACACACACACATACACACACAGATATAGAAATCCAGTTTGCTCATGAGCATGTTTGTTTATGCATGTGTTGATTTATGATTTCATATGCTGATTACCAGATTAGCCTCACTGAGAAAAGGACATATGCAGGAGTTTTTGCAGACAGAGTATACAATCACCTAGGTAAAATCCAATCATGGCATTAGAAAAGAAGACGACTGAAAGGGATTCATATGGAACTAAGAATCATCTTTTGCTAAACAAAGCCATTATGGAGACTTGTAAAGAAACAGGAAATTATAATGCAACTGCAATTACTATGAAAATCTGGCGAACCACTTTTCTAATTAACCACAAAAAAAGAGGACATTACTATTCATTGTGCAAGAATCCAGAGTGGAATACTCAACAGTAATTTCTTAGACAAATTATATAATAAAACTACACTAGTTATATATAAAAATAAGTTTTATTTGTTGCTACTACTAGACTAACTATATATTTTCTGCTCTTGTTCACTTACTTTTTGGCTCTCTGTTGATATGTTGGAATTTGAAATGCTGATTGCCAACAAGCTGGAGAAAAAAAACAGAAAACACAGAAGAGCGAATTTTAAAAATCGCTTTTCTCCTTTAAACGTTTTTTTTTTTGGGGGGGGGGAGGTCAAGCCCTGAAACCCTCACCCCTGATCTTATATATACCATCTCTGAGTTCGCCATACATTGGAGAAAAGGGAATATTCTGAGAAATGGCATCTTGGACTTACTATATGTAAATACGTTCTTTCGGCCATTCGGTCTCTTTATTTTGGGACTCACTCTAGCAGGTCCCAACATTTCAAATTGTTACTGTACTTTTATCATACATCAAAAGCCATTAAAAGTCACTGTTTACAGTTCTTAGAAATTCAGAAAATTATTCTTCTCTGAAAGTTTTCTATGCTATAATAAGAGCTCTTTTATTTTTGTTTGGATTTAGATTTTTTTTTTATTATTTAAAATAATATCATGGGAAAGAGAGAAACACCACTGCCGACTTAGGATAATAGTCTTTTGCTAGTCATATTACATAAGCATTTTAGCATTTATCTTGGGCTTCTGCTTAAATTTTGAAGCCACTATTGAGATTCTCAAAATACAGAGACTGATGGGTCCACTACAGGTGCTTGTGTGCTAGTAACTTGCAGTATACTTGCTCTTTGCCACTTGTTCAAAAAAAAACCAAGTGCTTTAACTCCCACTAGCTAGATCTCCCATTTCTACATAGCCCTCCTAACACCTGGTCTTATAAATTATGTAGTCTTATGGGAACCTGAACCCTAAACCTAAAACTCCCACCAGTTACCAACATGGCTGCTTCGTCCCTTACCCTAAACTGCCACTCCCGCTCTCTAACTCTAAATTCCCCAATCACTTCCTAAACCTAAAACTCCAACCACCCCATACTTCAATTCCCTGATTGCTCCATAACCATAAAACTCCCTTCTTACTCCCTAACTCTAAAATTCCCCTCCTGCTCCCTAATACTAAACTCCCCTTCTGCTCCCTTCCCACAGCTGCTTGCCTGAACTCATAATTCAAGTTTGAACATGAGTAGCAACCTAGCTGATATACAAAGAAGTTGAATCCCTGATTTTGAGACCACGTTTTTCAACTACTTTAGACTCAAGTCCCTGTAGTGAACCAGAGACTGACAATGTATGTACATTTGCAATATGATAAATCCTTGATTACATTAACTCAATGTATTCCTTTTACTCTGCAGTATAGTGATCAAGAAGTAGGATACATAAGTATCAGGTCGTAGTGGGCACATATCCCATGTGTAGGGGTGCAAAGCATCCCTACATGAATGCTTTAATAGTCTTCAAGTGAGTTTCAGCATTCACTTTACTCACATTTACTGGTCTTGCAGTTCTATTCTGTAGCCCAGAGAAAAAGGTAATTTTCAAATGAGGTCCTATTAAAGTCACTATAAAAGCAAGTAAACGTATTATTGCTGCTCAATAGACAAATCGTTAAAATATGACTTAATATGTCTCTATGCTACGTTAAGTTCATTTAGACTTACTTTCTCATAGGTCTCACTTTTTCACCATTTCATTTTCTGTGTATACATATCCAAATCCATCAGCACCAGCCCACCCGCCCTTATCAGGTTTCATCATCCTTACTGGTAGCCTGCGTAATTTGTTCAGGGCTACCCCTTCGGATCTCAATATATTATGATGATTATAGTGTTTCACCTGTTTATTAGACTCATTGTCAAGTGACCTAATATCAAGTTCACACATTCGGTCAAAAAAAGGCTATGAGTTGGTGGTCCTCATGAGGGGTTACCCTGACTCACTGATATAGTAGTTGGTTAAAGAATTACAATTTAAAAGAAATAGAGGTATTTACAAATCACTACTGAGGAGTGATAGAGTGCAGATTGATACTCAGCTCGAGTTAAACCAAAGTATTGATAATGTTAGTCTGGTATGTCACACTAACAACAACAATAAGTATCTACTGAGTTTTATTACTACCTATAGTAGAGATGCACCTGATATTAAAAGGATAATAAACAAAAATTGGAACCTTTTAATGGGAGATGAGGACATGATTAATAAATTAGGAGAATCCCCTTCAGTTATTTTCAGGAGAGGATGCAACATGAAAAACTTGTTAGAAAAGTTTAAATCTAGTCCAGTAAGACTCCCAGGCATGTATAAGTGTGAAATGTGTGTGTTGTGTAAATATATGGACATTAGTCAAACCTTCAGCATAAGAAATGTAAAATATTATACGACAAAGAAACTTAACTGTAATTCAAAAATGATTGTGTACCTAGTCCAATGGCAATCTTGCCCTGCCTTCTTCATTGGTAAAAACAACCGTAAGTTGAAGGAATGTGTTTATGAACACATTTACAGTATGAATAGGGGCAAATTAGAAAATGCTTTAGCTAGGCATACATCTCTTTATCAGACTCACACATTAAAATTTAGGGCATTGACCAAGTTATCCCCGACATTAGAGGTGGTCTCTGTTCTTTGTTATTACAGAAACTTGAATTAATGCGCAAATTTGCCTAAATGCTTGTCACCATCCAAGTTTAAATGAGATGTGTTCTATTTTATGTCTTTTAAAACTGAAAAGTCTTTTAAGATAATAAAGAATAAAAATGAAAATTCATTTCATTTAAGGTGAAGTGTTCAGGAAAGTGAAATTGATTTGTATGTTTATGAAGCGGTAACCCATATATTTTATTATAATGGTTATTTGAATAAGCTTGGCATTTTGTTAGATCTTATCTTACTTCTGTATTCCATTTTATTTAGTGTGGTTTTAAGCTTTGTAAGGTATTTAGAAGGTTAACTTGTTATAAAGGAGGGAAGAAGTCATTAATTATGTTAATTTAGATCACATGACTGATTTGGAAAAGTTGTTTAAATGGGGATGTTTTTATGTGTGTGTTATCTGAAGAAGTTCTGATTATTAATCTAACAAAAAGCGCTTAATCTAATAAACCATGGATCTATAAACTGTGTGTGGAATATCCATTGGTTGCTGTTTGTTGTTGTTTTGCAGTCCTATTAAAGTCACATTCTAAGCTGTAATTTGTGGTTCAGTAAGATTATATCTTGTGCAATTGCATTTAAAATAAAGTACATTAGTATAATAGCCCAATTTACCTTTTGTGTGATGCTCTAGAGTATACCACAGAAAGGTTGTGAAAAAGAAATAATAGGGGGACTTTTAACTTTTTTACAATACTTGTACCACAGTGTATATCCTGATTAAAGCTACATACATTAGTGTCACTCTGCTTAGACATGTATTGGCAATAAATGAAAGCAAAAAATGGAAATGGACACCCACAAGCGGGTATTCCTTATTCCACATAAAAATTGCCCCATGTCTAGCAAATTAATTATTTCTCTCATTTTTGTTGCCTTGTATTCTAAAAACTAAATAAAACAGTAAATGTATTTATTGATTTGTTTGTTTTTGTTTACTGGCAACATCTGTCCAGGTGGAAACCCATTTTCAGCAGAGCAGTGGAGACTAGCTCCAGAATGTGGTTCTATACACAACTGTAAAATACATACAAAATCTAAATGCATACATACATACATAATGTACACAATTAACATAAAATTGAGTAAAATTTACAATGAAGCAAAACAATAAAAAGAAAGCAGTGATATGTGACTAGTAGGAATCAGCAGCAATGCAAATCTTTTCCTCTCTATCTATATCTATATCTATATCTATATCTATATCTATATATATAGACACATATATAGCTGTATCTAAATCTATCTATCTATCTATCTATCTATCTATCTATCTATCTATCTATCTATCTATCTATATGGGTCCCTATCGGATTACTGAAGTTTCAAAATTTTTAACCTCATACAGCCGAGACCATATAATCAAAGTTTTGAAACTTTTAAAACAATTTTTTTTTACCACCCACACCTTCTGCTAATTAAATATACCAACTCCAAGATTGCACCACAGTTAGGAAAATGGTAAATTTCCCATTCCATGCTGTGCAGTGATCTCCATTCAAAATGTTCTAAGTTTCAATACATCAATCATATAGTCTCGGACGTATGATATTCGAAGTTTTGAAACTTTGGTAATCCGATAGGGACCCATATATGCATAGAAATAATCAAGTAACATATATGGATATCAGTATATAGTGGCATAAAAAGTTTTCATGAAATACATAAATATTTTTCACTTTATGGATAAGTATTTTCATATAATAGCATAAAATAGTAGCAAATAGGAGTTGCCATACAGTTAATGTATTCAGATGCATAGTTATATAAGAATCCCGTTAGTGAGGTGTGTAATGGTGCTATATATAAATAAGTTGGTGAGATCTGAGGTGAGGAATGAGAGTGGAAAGAGATTTGTTATGGGATAGAGAGATAGATAAAGAACGTGGAGATGGGTAATTATATGAAGTGCAGTCTAAGAATCAGAGGAATTAAGAGAGTAGAAAGATGTTTATGTTGTGAGATATAGGAGCTAGAAATAATAAAAAATCCCTTATCCAGAAAAGCTATCAAATAAATATCAAATAAATAAATAAGTAACACATCCCCCTCATGTAAATTGATCCATGTAGGTGTAACTGCTTGAGAGAAGAATATTGCTTCATGTATCTATTCAGCCTTAATTCAAATTGCGTCCTCTTCTCCTCACACATCTTTTCTTCTGAGGAGCAGTCAGGATGTCTAGACTCCCTGATATATGGTTGTTACCATGTCCCCACATTTTTCCTGCATTCATCGGATGGATTTTGATGCAGACTGTGCTGTTACTGTTGCTTTTCTCTGAACTGCCTCTGTCCTGTCTCTGGTTCTAAAGAGAAGCCAGTCACTAAAGCTGATCCAGAATAGAAACTGATCACTTTCTTGGATTTATTTCATGATGGTGACAACACTGTGCAATTAGAAGACTTCAGAAGATTAGAATATCATGGCAATAATTCTGATTTTAATAATTAATTATTTACTTTTAATTATATTTAACTATACAGACATTGTGCCTGCCAGTTGTGCAAGTTTAGTTCACACAATCATTGAATATAGACTATGTGTTAGTGCTCTACAAAGGAAATAATGGTGGAGTTCACGATTCTTCATTTAAATGAAGGAGTTTATTTAATCCTTCTCTTGCACCTCCATTACTTTTCTTTTCAGGATTACGTGAGAAAGACAATAGACAGAAGTTTAAATATAAATCCTCTGATCAACTTTTTAAATTAATCTTAGGCAGAACAGCAGCTAATAAATTATCTTTCCAATAGCAGGGCTGTGTGTTTATGAAACATGACAAAGGCACAATGTTCATGATGTAGACAGAATGTTCAAGATGTAGTTAGAATGTTCATGATGTAGGCTGTATGTTTATGATGTAGGCAGTGTGAAGCCCGATCAGTACCCCACCAGACTGCCAACAATATATGACATCCCTTGCTATCATGGGTCAGTAACTAAGGAGCTTCAATCCTCACTACTGACTCCAATAGGAGACCGTCACTTAAACAGGAGTAATATTTCACAATTTCCCCTGTAACTTGGGACTGGGCTGTATGCTTCTGTCCACCCCAAATATAACTTCTTATTACACACTTCAGAGGAATGTTTCCCAGTTTAAGACTTCTTTACACTCACACTTAAATAAATTAAATCTGCCTTTTTAAAGGGCTGTCCAGTTATAAAAGTTAGATATTAAAACAAATGATAGCAAATGACCTAAAGCAGCCAGGCTTTTGGAGTGACACGGGAAGTTATCAAAGCAGGTATAAGCACTCTCAAATCACTAAAGAAAACATTGGTTGATCAGCCACAATATAAGTTAATAAAATATTTAATTATGAGCACAATGATTAAAAATATAAGACAATAATTTCCAATAAACAAACAGAACTCAATCACCAGGAAAATGAAATCAATACAGTAGGATAGAAATCCAACATTTAGAAAAACTCTGATTAGTTATAATTTTCCTATCTGACTAAAGAACACTGTCCCTGATCTAAACTAAATTATTACAACAGAACAAAGGCAGGCTTACTGTTCTTGGTGAGTCTTTTCTAGGTAGCCACTGCACAATACAATGGTGAACAACTGACAACTGCAACCGGCAATTGCACCTAACATCAACTGACAACAACTGACTGTTAACTGACTTCAATTGTATTCAGCAGGCTCTTTAATAGACTAGCTTAACTGTCACAACTGTTAAAGTTCTAATTTTCAATTCATGTTTTAAAAATCATCCAACAGCTGTTTACTAAAGTTCCTTCCTGTCTTTCAACCTCTGACAGTAACACATAGCAACTGTCAACATTCTGATGACATCATATGCAGCTCAACTGATTCAGAGTCAGTCTGAATTTAGAATCTTCTTTCCAAATATGCACAGTTAGAAATATAAAGGAACACTGTTCAAGTCTTTAAAATATTCTGTACAAACAGATTATAAATGAACATGTAAGAACTTATTTACAATATCATAGCTAGTCATGCTGGCATATATTGCACAGTTTAATCTGAAATTATGTACAAAAAAATTCAGCCAGATATGCTAGCACAAATGACAGTGTCTAATTTCTTCACATTGGAATAACTGGACCCCAGAAGCTGTAAGGGTCATTAAACATTTTCCGCAATATAAGGATGGGGATGACTTTGATAGTTTTATTCATATATTTGAGAGGGTATATAGACAGTATGATGTTGACCTTGAGCTCTGGGTTGGGGTCCTGACTCCCTTACTCCATGGTAAAGCTGTTCAGACCATGTCAACATTGTCTGATTTACGTTAAAGTTAAAAACTGTCTTCTTGATTGTTTTAAACTAACACCTGAAGCTTACAGATAAAAAGTTTCATGAACATAGACGCAAGGCAAATGAGAGTGTACATGATTATATTGCTGATTTAAGTACTTACTTTCACAGATAGGTAAGTGGGTGTCAGCTCACCACTTTTGAGGGACTGACAGACCTTTTGATGAGGAAACAGGCCCTCAGTACTTTGCCTGATGACATGAGAATCTGGTTAGCAGACAGAGAGTGTAACTCTCCAGAGGATTTGGGAGAAAATGGGATCTCTACTTAGCAAGCAGAGCACCAGCACATAAGAAAGGGATACCCAGTGCTGCACATAGACATAATGGAACCCATGGGGGCAGTCTAAACCATTTCAACAGGGTACACCAGTAACAGGAGAAACCACTAGTCCAAGTACATGGTTAGGGATTAGATGTTTTAAATGTAACCATGGGACCACATAACAGTCAAATGTCCTTTGAGGCAAGATGAGAAACAAAAGGTGAGGGAGCCAGCAAGTGGGGATGACAAACTGCCAGTGTTAAGTTGTTTGGAAACAACTGGGGTGCCAATCTATCACCAAAATATATATTCTATCTTAGTAGATGGTAAACAGGTTACTGCTAAGAGAGACACAGCTTCTGATATGACCATTGTGAGGCCTGCAGTAGTTGGAGAACAGCAGTACTTGCTTGGACAGTCCACTCCAGGAAGAGCTTTGGGAGGGACCCTATTCCAAAAACCTTTGGCTAGGCTTCATCTTACCTGGGAGGATGGAAGAGGAAGCAGGCAGGTAGTGTGTCTGATGATATTCCTGCAGATGCCCTGATAGGGAATGACTTTGATGATGCAGTAACCTTTGTACATGCAGTGACATGCAGTCAAGCTTGGAGACAGGTATGTAGGTTTGGTAGCCTGGGGGAGACCCAGACATATCTCATACCTGAAGCTGGGACTGGTGTGGTGGCTGTTTCAGAGAGGTAAGTCTGAAAGTGGGCCACAGCTGCTGGGGGGTACTGATGTTCCCTTGGATATGGTGACTGCAAGGATGGAGGTGAGTGATAGTACCCAGATTGACAGTGAGGCACAACTGTCAGAAGTTACTAGGCTTCCTGTGGAAGGGGGGCTTGTGTTTGAAAATATTCCTGCAGATGTCCTGATAGGGAATGACTGTGATGAAGCAGTGCCTTGTGTGCATGCAGTGATACCTAGTCAGACTTGGAGACAGACATGTAGGTCTGGTAGCTTGGAGGAGACCCAGACAGATCTCATACCTGAAGCTGGGACTGGTGTGGTGGCTGTTTCAAATGAGGAGCTTTCCTGTAGCGGTAAGTCTGAAAGTGAGCCACAGCTGCTGGTAGGTACTGATGTTCTCTTGGACACAGTGATTGCAAGGATGGAGGAGAGTGATAGTACTCAGAGTGACACTGAAGTACAGCTGTTAGAAGTTATTATGCTTCCTGTGGAAGGGGAGCTTGGGAGGGTCACAAATGTAGAGTTGAGACAGGCTTAACTTATGGACCCTACATTACAAAGCTTGAGGGAGATGGCTAAGGAAGCACCTGAGTCTCAAGGAAGAGGAGACTCTGTATACAGAAATAAAGGTTTGTTGTATAAAGAGTGGACTCCGAATGGAGGGCTAGAAGATGAAGTAGCACAGCAGTTGGTAGTGCCTAGAGCCTACCATCTTCCACTTCTAGCTATAGTTCCTAATATTCCTTGTGCAGGTGATACTGAGGCAGAGAAGGAAGGCTGCTGTATAGAAAGTGGACTCCTGAGGGAGGGCTGGAAGGTGAGGTAAGTACAGCAGTTGGTAGAGCCTAGAGCCTACCATCTGCCACTTCTAGTTCATCCATCCATCTAGCCTCAACCCCTTTTTCCCATTTTGCACATTTATAGTTCTTAATATTCCTTTACCAGGTGATATTGATGTAGAAAAGGTGGCAAATACTTTGCTAGAAATTATCAGCAGGGTAGATCTTCTGAGGGAGATACTGACTGATTGAGGTGCTAACTTCATGTTAGACCTGTTGACTTGTTTGTGATAGCATTGTGGTTGAAACCTTTAGAGACCACCCACTACCATACCCAGACTAATGATCTTGTGGAGAGGTTAAACTCTACATTAAAGACTATGCTATGGGCATTTGCAGACCAGTTTATAAGGTCAAAGATAATCATTAAATCCAGTAAGTGTCAGGTGTTTATGGCAGAGGTCACTTACTTAGGACATAGTGTGGGGAATAGTAAGATTAGGCCAGAATCAAAGTAAAAGCTATTCAAACTTGGCCAGTTTCTGTTGCAAAAAAGCAAGTGAGGGCATTTCTAGGGACAGCAAGGTACTATGGAAAATTTGTGCCCAGTTGTAGTGCAGTGGCTGCACCCCTTACTGACCCATGATAGTAAGGGATGTCTTATTGCTGGCAGTCCGGTTGGGTATTGACCAGATGTCACAGGAAGAATGTTTTTTCCCTTAAAATATGTTATTAAACTTTTAAAATGATTATGTAGTGTATTAAAAATGAAATATAAGTAACAGATTAAAACATATTGCTTTAAAATAAATTAACAGTATACTTATTTACATTATATACAAAATGCCTGAGACAAAATTATTAACACTTAACACAAGACATAGATAAAAATGATAAAGATAAATTATATTAACTATATTCAAGATGAAAGTGTTTCAATGACAGCTAACACTTTCAAACAAGCATTATTCTTGAGTTTGTTAGGATAAATCCTATTCTGTTTTTGCTGTTGTTTCTTTGATTGCTGTGCCTTTCAAAAAGATAAGAAAATCTTTACATTTTGATTCTGTGGGATCCTTCCAGTTTCTTGTAACAGTTTTCCTGGCCACAGCAAGAATTGTCCAAGTTAAATAAGAAAATTATTTTTTGGTACTTTTTTCCAGTACATTAAATAAAGCCATTTATTTTGTTAAAATGAATGTTTCATTCCATAAAACTTTAAAAATGGTCTTATACCTTTCCACAAAATATATACACCATAAACAGTCATAAAATATATGTGACCAGTTAACCTTAATGATTTTGTTTTCATCTCCAACATTCAGATATACTTTCTTTTCTCATCTTGGCTACCCTTACAGGAGTCAGAAAAGCTCTAATCAAATATTTCCAAGTAAAGAAACTCCAATATAATGTGGAGGATGCGCTTTTAAGAGATTAAAGAAGATGCATTTTATTTTGTTCTGTTTTAATCTATATGGTACTCTTTAGCAAATAAATTACAAAATTTCTCATTGAACTAGTATTGAATGAAATTTAGAGATTAAATTGTCAAATCCTCAATGTTTGTAAATAATTTCATTTAAATTTTTAATCCATTGTGGTCTCTCAACAAAACATGAATTGAATACAAGAGAGAACTTGTTCTGAATTGATATTACAACTAAATGTGTATACATTGCATCATTAATTTTAATATTAAATTCTAAGGATATAGAGTTTATAGATTTAATTGTGTTTTCTTCAAAGCATTGATGCCAACAATAAAATTGATGACTTTTCCAAGATTATGTTTATGGGTTGGTAATTTATTATTGAAATTCTTTGTTAAAGAGAAGAAAATAAGGGATTCAAACCAAAATCTATAATTTAAATTTATTGATATTATTTTTAAAATGTTTTTAAAATTGATTTTATATAATTCGAATTAATAGATGAATAATTAGGAATTTGTATAGATTTAGAAATATAACACCAGAACGGGTTAAGTGATGCAATATTTATTGAGTCTGAAAAATTCAGTTTATTTGACTTGAGCAAATGATAATACTAGCTTTTCCAATTTGTTATATAATTATTATCTAACCAATTATAGTTTTTACTTTTGTATAAGTTTCTATATTTGGAAAGTTTATACATCCACATTTTTATGGTCTAAAATGGTGATTTATACTTAATCTAGGTTTATTCGGATACCTTAGGAAATTAATAAGTAAATTATTTATTCTTTTAATTTTTTCTTATTAGGTGGCATTATAAGAGATTGAGTTATATATAATGCTTTGGAAATAAAGTCATTTTAATAATTTGTAATCTATTTTTAAAAGAAATGAAAAATCTATTCCAGGAATGAATTGAATTAGTTAAAGAGATTATTTTTTTTTCATACCTGAAATTTATAGTCTCCTGTATATTTTTTAAAATGTGAATTCCTAAGTATAATAAATTAGCAGACTCTGCCTATTATATGATTATCTACATTTAAAAGGTTTTTCCTTATTAAGAACTTAATACATCTGATAATATTAAAAGACTAATTACTCTTATAGATGTGATGAATACTAGGAAAGATATGTCATTATTTATTAGTCTAGATACTGAAAAATAATTTGATTTGTTGGAGTGGGATTACATTTTTGAAGTGTTATATATATTTGATTTTCCTTCCCAATGTGTTAACATGTTAACATCATTTTACAGTAACAATACAGCATATGTAAAGTTAGGTTCTTATACTTCAAATTTTATAAAATGAACAAAAGAAACTAAAGAAGGCTGTCCTCTTTCCCCTCTGTTATTTAACTTAGCTATTGAGATACTTGTAATCCTAATAAATTCAAATATAAAAATTCAAGGTTTAGAAGTTAATAAAGAATGTAATTTTAAAATTATGTTATTTGCTGATGATATACTATTAACATTTAAAAAATTCTTCTGAAACATTAGAAGGACGTGAGAAAATTACAAAAAAAAATCAAAACAATGTCTAGTTTATAGGCAAAATGTTTTCAGTGCTGCATAACAGCACTTTTACATGCCCTGTTCCTATAATGGAATGATGATACATTGACATGGTTACCTGTTAAGTATCATTTCATGCCTACAATTTTCAGCATCCCCAAAGGGCATACAAACAAGAACAACCTACTGTTATATCAGAGCAGCAAGATGCAGCAACACTGAACCCCTATTATTTTTTGTTGACAAACAATTAAAGGGGGTTTGGATTTGTTTCCAAATATTTTAAATGATTCCTGGCTCTTTTTAGATATTATTAGACAAACACAGATTAGCACTGAGGTTTGGTTAGCAACTGCTGATATCCAAGATCTTTGCACAGTTATATCTCAAGATTTAGAAAAGATCTGGTTTAGAAGAGTATTGATTGGCAAAAAGTTAGTTTCACCAAGTGACATTGACATTTTATTTTGTTTTATGTAACATGTTTTCACCATTTTTCAAGACCTCTAAACAGGTGTTGCAGTGGAGGCTGTTTCAATACCACTGTTTGTCTATATGTTTCCTGCATTCTAAGAAAACAGCTATGTTTTGCATAGTAATGTTAAATAGTACGTATATGTTTAATGATGTTATCAGGCTGACATATTGATTTTATAGTCTGGGGACTGAGTATTGTTGAATGACTTTTTAAATACCTTTCCACTATTACAATCTTTTTGTAATTTACTTATTCAGCATCTTTTGAAAATATTAATTTTTGTGAAGTAAGGGTCATTAAGAATAGTAGTTGTGGCTGTTCTGAGTCAACTATTTTCAGAAAGTTGACATTTTCTAATGCATACTTGCACAATTATAGCAATCATCCACTTAAAATCCAAAGAAAGTTGTCTAAGGTGACATAGTAAGATTTTAAAATAAATGTTCTTAAACAGGCAATATCTTGTTTTAGTGAAACCATTATGAACAAAGCAAGTTAAAATTACTGACAATGGTAACTTTAATATGTCTTTAGTTTTCCACTGATACCACTGCAATTTATGACATTAGTTAAAACATTATAAAGTACTTAGGAGACTTATGCGGTCTTTTGGGACTGGTATCTATACCTGATTTTAAGAAAAGTATGAATATTAAAAGCATTTTGCAAAAACATCTGTAATTGATCCATTAAATAGACCCTCTGGAATGTTCAGATGTGGTGCCTACTGACAATATAAGTATGTCACTGACAGCAAGGTAGTAGTGTTAGGTGACTTTAACATTATTTTTAAAGGACCTCATAATTATGGGACAAAAATGTTGTTTTAATTGACCATTTGCTTATCATGACCAGCATTTCATGTTGACAAAACTGAATTCTCTGGGAAAGAGAATTTACTGACATAATTATGCAATACAGAAGTTTAATTTGGAAAATGCATTAGCAAACACATTTACATTGTGAAAACTTTAATAAATTCTTATTTTTTGGAAATTATTGTAAAACCCACAGGTCTGACTAGGAAACATAACTATTGTTCAGGGAGTTATTTTTGCAATGGAAATTAATTTCTGACAAGGCACCACGGTAAATGATAGTATGTCTATTTTAAGTGTATTGAAAATGAAGTCTAACCAACTCTAAACCATGTGATTAAATTTTATTTTTAATGGGCATTTGCATACATACATATATTTTGTTTGTTATTTACTTGGTTAACTTTTTTGTTATTTTTCTTTCATAATGACTGCCTATGTGTTAATTTCTTTGTATTTTTGATTGGGTAAATATCACATGATGTGTGTTTCTTGTACAATTTGTTGTTAAGTCATTGTATGCGACATTATTCTGAAAAAGTTCAATCATATTTGGAGAAAAGTGCTCAATTTTTAGTACATTTCATAGAAAATACCCCACTGTGCTATAGTTTTTTAATGAGTTATTTTTCCTGGTTGGACAGTCCCATTTTTGATTGCTGCTTATGTAATACTTTAAAAGTGCAGCTTCACTTCCATAGCCTAGAGAACCTTAACCCCTTCTAAGGGAGTTATAAATCTTATTTTTCCACTTGAAAAGTAATGTATGTTTTAAGGTGATTAGGATGTTCAACTGATTGATAAAGAACATTTTTTGTTTTAACCACAAATAAATCTAGCTTTGCAACACATAGCACAGCTCTTCTTCAACTACATTATCCAGAGAATGGATTAAAAATATAATTATTTTTATATTCTAAACATCATGACCAGTTTTGCCTTACTCATCAGCATCAACTCTATTTAATAAATTTCCTCCTTTCCATAAAGAGGTTTTATACATGCACAGAATTTAATCCCTTAGTGACCGAACCTGACAAGTGAGTTTGCCATTTTGACTGCAGTTTTTAAAGTAAATTATCTATTCCTCAGGTGATGATAAACCAAAGGTGTATTTAATGATAAAAATCCACAAGAAAAACAAATAAAATGTGAGCACTTTCATTAAACAAGTATTAACTTTATCAGACACCATTAAAATGTAAGACAGCCATTTATATATATATAAAAAACACTCTGATTGGGTAAGCAAAGAGAGGCAGCTAGCTAAGCAACACTGATACAGAACATTAATTAACCCCTTGATGACTGTGTTACAGTTGAAACTGTTGCATCTTAAATACAACTAAAACGTGTAATTAAAAGATAAATTGTCATACATGTGTCATGAATGATTCTAAATAGGATAAAACTAAAACAAAAGTCATTTTTAAAATCTCATGTTAAATATTCACATAATGCTAAAATGTTTACCAAAGCCAAATACATACAAAAGTGCTTGTGCTTAACAAATGTTTTGAGATATTTTGTTCCTTTCTAGGGCTTTTAATTTCAGTACAGGAGAGATGGATGTCCTGTCATTTACCCCTGGCCATCTATCTGCCTGTAGTAAGATTTGCCACCTTAACTCCATTAACTCTAACTGAAATCCCCAAGGCTTTTTGTCACTGATATCTACATGGTCTATTGCCTTAAATGTGAAATTGTGGCCAGTATTGTCCTGAATATGTCTCGCTAAAGCATTATTAATATTATTCTTTCTTATAGCATAGCTGTGTTCATAAATTCTGGCGTTAAATTTCATTTCTGTTTTGCCTACATAAAATGCTAGGCATTGGTCACATGTTGCCATATAGGCCACTGCCTTGGAGTGACAGTTATATTTACCTTTTACATAATGGTCTATACCATTCACTGTAAATTTGCTGCCTGATTTCACCTTGTGGCACCAGTTACAAGACTCAACATTTGTACATCCCTACACGTCCTCTTCTAGTTTAGTTAGAACCTTTCCTAAGAAGGTATTTTAAGTTTGAGCCCCTTCTGTATGTAACTATAGGTCTTTCTCCTATTTGTGCCCTGATGTGCAAGTCATCCATTAAAATGTCCCAGTTCTTATAAAAAATGGACATCAAGTGGTATGAGTCAGAGTTGAATGTAAGCACCACAGATCTACAAAAAGAACTTTTTTCCAACTCAGGTCTCTGCTCTTCAACTTCAGAGGGGGTGTTGTCTAGTGTGTTTTCCCCAACTATGGGCTTAAAATGCCCTACTCTTCTTTTAACTATCACTTCCTGCATAAGCTCATTAAGCAAATCTGCTGGGTACTCCCTCCTCAAGAACATAGTTTTTAAGTTGTCGCATGCAATAAGAAAATCTTCTTCTCTGGAGATCATACGGGCTGCTTGAACTAATTGCCCTTTAACTACCGACCTCTTTTGATGCTTGGGGTGGGAGTTAGTGTAATGCAGGAACATGTTTGAGTAGGTCTCTTTCCTGTGGATCCTAGTAGCATACTTTTCATTATGTGTGTCTTTGTATAAGTGGACATCAAGGTAATTCATATAATCCAGGTTAATCACCCAAGTGAACTGCAGGAATGTAGTGGTGGTGTTAAGGTATCTCAAAAACTCTTCCAAGACAATCAGTGACCCATTCCATATCAAGCTGATATCATCTTGGTAGCTATAATACAGTTTGACCTTAGAAGAGTACTGAGACTGAAATACATAATTTCTTTCCCAATATGCTATCACCATATTCGCGAATGCCCCACCACAAGCTGAACCCATTGCCACTCCTATGGTCTGCAAAAAGTACCTGCCATTAAAGGAGAAATAGTTGTTTTTTAAAACAATTTCTAATAATTCCAAAATTAGATTATTTTTTCTCCTGTTAACTTTGTATAACAACAGTAGGTCACCCACCCACTTGAGACCAATTTCTTGTGGGATGACCGTGTACAGGTCTTTTACATCTATAGTGACAATGATGTCACTTGCGTCATACCTGGTTTTGTTCACTTGTTCTAAAAAAGCCCAGGAGTCTTTACAAATTTGGCTTTCATTACGCAACATTTTCTTCAGCTCATGGTCTAAAAATTGAGCGCAAGCAGTGGTAATGGAGTGTCTTCCATCCACTAAGGGCCTCATAGGTGGATCTGATAGGTTCTTGTGGATCTTGGGAATACCAAAGAACACTGGTATCCTTGGGCTAATGATGTTAAGATAGTTATGTAAGGAAAGGTCGATTCTTCTTTCTAGAAATATGTCAGTGAGTTGGCTGTAGAGTTTCCTGTATGCTGCATTTAATTCATTAAGGGACACTTCCATGTAATTTCTTGTGTCTACCATAGCCAACATTTTGTCACTGTATGTGGAAGAGTCCATGATTACAACTCCTCCCCCTTTATCAGGTTTCATAACCCTGACGTCATGTTCTTTCAGTTCCAATAAACAATCATGTTCACTTTGGTTCATGTTGTGAAGTGTTTGAGCTGGCCTGTGTTTGTTCTTATTTAAATTATACATATCTAGTTCACAAACCTTTTCATACATTGCTAGTTTCGGGTGCAAAGGGGGTTTGTAGGTAGAGCTGATCTTAAAAATGCTGCCTTCACTGACATTAGTTTGGGAGGTAGTACCATGTAGTAAAGTCAAATTCAACTTTCTTAAAGTTTCAGATCTAACATAGTGTCTACAACATTAAATCTCTTACCAGGTACAAAAGACATTCACTTAGACAATAAGTCAGCTGTAGTTTCATTTATACATAAAGTAGAATAATAGTGTACTAAAAAGTCTTTTTGGTGGTTGAAAACCACTGTATAGGTACCTGCTTTTTGAACAGAGTCCACTGGTTTTGGGGTGTTTACATTAATGAAGGAGTCATTAACATTAACATGGTGACCAAAAGGCACTAGTGGAGATACTAAGCTCTCCAGTTCCTGTTCTTTGGCCTGGCCCCCTGAAAAACCTGTGGTTGGTAGCCACCCTGTGGTTGCTGCCTATTGTTGTAATGGCTTTTGTTCCTAATTCTTTCATTTCTCCTGAGTTCTGGGAATTCAGCATCATAGTTTAAAATCACATTGTCAGTCTCTTCAAACCTATATTCATCATTGCCAGTTACTTCAGGAGGGTGTGGTAATTGCTTGTTACTTTCCCCTCGTGGGGCTTTAAATTTTTTGTATGAACCAGGAGGTTTAGGGTAGGCCATACCATTAGCATAGTCCTCAACATCCCTGTCCAGCTTGTTCAGTTTACCAGCTTTCAGTTTTGTTATGTTCTGGTCAATGCTAGTGTAAATCCTGTAATGTTCAAATTTCATGTTGCTATACTCATGATCCTCACAGATGGCAGAGTCTAGAATTGCAAGGTCTTTGAATAACAGTTCCAGTTCACTGTTGTTATGTTTAATTAAAAGCTCTAAAAGGTTGAGCCCACATTTATCAAATAATTTAACTAATTCAGTGTACAAAACAGAGTCATGCTGTAAACCAGTAGGAAAGCACCAGACCCTTAAACCTTTGGGAACCACTTTTAGTCTAGTGCATTCCCTTAGGTAGGTGTTTTCCAGTTGGAGTTTCTTGCATCGTGATAAAAATAACATCAAAATCTGTCAGCTTACCTTCCAAGGAAGGGCTATTGTGTTCGATGCTTCTGTTAAATGAAACCCCATTCTGAAACCACTCCTCCAACTGAGGAATGTCCTTGTTAAGAGTTTCTGTTAGTCCATTTCTTCCTGCAGCATTCTGAGAGTTCCTGTTGTCAGAAAAACTCGTTCCTGCCATGCGCGGATGCGTTGTGCCTTCCTGCCTCAATTCACTTTGTTGTGAATCAGAAATGAGGCATAAAGGTGTATTGTGAAAGTTAGTAGAAGAGACTGACGATGTGATTTTAAACTATGATGCTGAACTCCCAGAACTCAGGAGAAGTGAAAAAATTAGGAACAAAAGCCATTACAACAACAGGCAGCAACCACAGGGCGGCTACCAACCACAGGTTTTTCAGGGGGCCAGGCCAAAGAACAGGAACTGGAGAGCTTAGCATCTCCACTAGTGCCTTCTGGTCACCATGTTAATGTTAATGACTCCTTCATTAATGTAAACACCCCAACACCAGTGGACTCTATTCAAAAAGCAGGTACCTATACAGTGGTTTTCAACCACCAAAAAGACTTTTCAGTACACAATTATTCTACTTTATGTATAAATGAAACTACAGCTGACTTATTGTCTAAGGGAAGGTCTTTTGTACCTGGTAAGAGATTTAATGCTGTAGACACTATGTTAGATCTGAAACTTTATTTAAGAAAGTTGAATTTGACTTTACTACATAGTACTACCTCCCGAACTAATGTCAGTGAAGGCAGCATTTTTAAGATCAGTTCTACCTACAAACCCCCTTTGCACCTGAAGCTAGCAATGTATGAAAAAGTTTGTGAACTAGATCTGAATAATTTAAATAAGAACAAATATAGGCCAGCTCAAAGACTTCACAACATGAACCAAAGTGAACATGATTGTTTATTGGATCTGCAAGAACATGACGTCAGGGTTATGAAACCTGACAAAGGGGGAGGGGTTGTAATCATGGACTCTTCCACATACAGTGACAAAATGTTGGCTATGTTAGACACAAGAAATTACATGGAAGTGTCCCTTAATGAATTAAATGCAGCATATAGGAAAATCTACAGCCAACTCACTGACATATTTCTAGAAAGAAGAATTGACCTTTCCTTACATAACTATCTTAACATCATTAGCCCAAGGATACCAGTGTTCTTTGGTATTCCCAAGATCCACAAGAACCTATCAGATCCACCTATTAGGCCCTTAGTGGATGGAAGACACTCCATTACCACTGCTTGCGCCCAATTTTTAGACCATGAGCTGAAGAAAATATTGCGTAATGAAAGCCAAATTTGTAAAGACTCCTGGGCTTTTTTAGAACAAGTGAACAAAACCAGGTATGACGCAAGTGACATCATGGTCACTATAGATGTAAAAGACCTGTACACGGTCATCCCACAAGAAATTGGTCTTGAGTGGGTGGGTGACCTACTGTTGTTATACAAAGTTAACCAGGAGAAAATTAATCTAATTTTGGAATTATTAGAAATTGTTTTAAGAAACAACTATTTCTCCTTTAATGGCAGGTACTTTTTGCAGACCATAGGAGTGGCAATGGGTTCAGCTTGTGGTGGGGCATTCGCGAATATGGTAATGGCATATTGGGAAAGAAATTATGCATTTCAGTCTCAGTACTATTGTAAGGTCAAACTGTATTATAGCTACCAAGATGATATCAGCTTGATATGGAATGGGTCACTGATTGTCTTGGAAGAGTTTTTGAGATACCTTAACACCACCACTACATTCCTGCAGTTCACTTGGGTGATTAACCTGGATTATATGAATTACCTTGATGTCCACTTATACAAAGACATACATAATGAAAAGTATGCTACTAGGATCCACAGGAAAGAGACCTACTCAAACATGTTCCTGCATTACACTAACTCCCACCTCAAGCATCAAAAGAGGTCGGTAGTTAAAGGGCAATTAGTTCAAGCATGAACTCCAGAGAAGAAGATTTTCTTATTGCATGCGACAACTTAAAAACTATGTTCTTGAGGAGGGAGTACCCAGCAGACTTGCTTAATGAGCTTATGCAGGAAGTGATAGTTAAAAGAAGAGTAGGGCATTTTAAAACACACTAGACAACAGCCCCTCTGAAGTTAAACAGCAGAGACCTGAGTTGGAAAAAAGTTCTTTTTGTAGATCTATGGTGCTTACATTCAACTCTGACTCATACCACTTGATGTCCATTTTTTATAAGAACTGGGACATTTTAATGGATGACTTGCACATCAGGGCACAAATAGGAGAAAGACCTTTAGTTACATACAGAAGGGGCTCAAACTTAAAAGACCTTCTTAGGAAAGGTTCTAACTATACTAGAACAGGACGTGTAGAGATGTACAAATGTGAGTCTTGTAACTGGTGCCACAAGGTGAAATCAGGCAGCAAATTTACAGTGAATGGTATAGACCATTATGTAAAAAGTAAATATAACTGTCACTCCAAGGCAGTGGTCGACATGGCTACATATGACCAATGCCTAGCATTTTATGTAGGCAAAACAGAAAGGAAATTTAACGTCAGAATTTATGAACAGAACTATGCCATAAGAAAGAATAATATTAATAATGCTTTAGCGAGGCATATTCAGGACAATACTGGCCACAATTTCACATTTAAGGCAATAGACCATGTAGGTATCAGTGACAAAAAGCCTTGGGGACTTCAGTTAGAGTTAAAGGAGTTAAGGTGGCAAATCTTACTACAAGCAGATAGATGGCCAGGGATAAATTACAGGACATCCATCTCTCCTGTACTAAAATTAAAAGCCCTATTTTTGTGTCTTTTCGGCTTTTTAGGAGTCACCAAAGCGGAACTCCGGTCCGCTAATGATTGGCAGTTGATTTTTACGTGCCGAGTTGCCAGCCCTGATGCACAACCTTCAACGAAGGTACGCCCATTCACACATGTCTCTGCGCAGAAGACGCTCTAGCTGAGAATCGAACTGGACAGCATCTTACAGTGAGGCGACAATGCTACCGCAGCACCACCACCGCAATTAAAAGCCCTATAAAGGAACAAAATATCTCAAAACATTTGTTAAGCACAAGCACTTTTGTATGTATTTGGCTTTGGTAAACATTTTAGCATTATGTGAATATTTAACATGAGATTTTAAAAATGACTTTGGTTTTAGTTTTATCCTATTTAAAATCATTCATGACACAAGCATGACAATCTTTTAATTATAAGTTTTAGTTGTATTTAAGATGCAACATTTCCAACTGTAACACAGTCATCAAGGGGTTAATTAATGTTCTGTCTCAGTGTTGCTTAGCTAGCTGCCTCTCTTTGCTTACCCAATCAGAGTGTTTTTTATATTATATAAATGGCTGCCTTACATTTTAATGGTGTCTGATGAAGTTAACACTTGTTTAATGAAAGCGATCACATTGCATTTGTTTTTCTTGTGGATTTTTATCATTAAATACACCTTTGGTTTATCATCACCTGAGTGATTTGTGCCTGTGAAACTCTGCCTGCCAGTATTTTTATTTATTTAGTTTGTTTTGCTGCTTCTGTTTTTTTAAATTATCTATTCCCACCACATAATAATTCCTTCAGCTCACCAAGAACATGAAAAAAATGCACAGGTGTTTCCCATTACTAAATGTATGGATATGAGAAGCCAAATAAATGATTAGCACCATGGATTATATATCTTTATTTGGACTCATAATTCTATTTCTCAAATAATGACTGTTTTTTCCAACGTAAAATTATTTACTGGATACTAGATAGAACACAATGTACTCCCTTACTTACAGTTAACATGATTAATGTATACCTTCTGTGAGATGATATAGCATAATAAATCAGCTCTATTTATTTATATATGACACAATGTCTGCACATACATATAATCATTATGATCAACCCCTTTTTGCCATTTTTCCTATTGGGTTGGGGTGTCGAGGTGTCTTGCTAACTGTCACCATCGCTCTCAATTCAATGCCACTCTCCTGCTTTCTTTGACACTCACGCCCAGTTGTTGCAGATCTTTTCTCACACAATTCACCCACCACTTTGCTGGATGCCCTTGTTTCCCCTTGGCTTCTTTCTGTCTGTCCTAAATCTTCTTTACAAGATTGTCTCCTACTTTTCTGCACATGTGCCCAAACCACCACAATCTGTTCTCTCTGATCTTTTTTGCAATTGGAGCTACTTTGGCATCTGCTCTTCTGTCTTCATTTCTTCATCTGTCTCACAGTGTGCATCCTATCACCCTTCTCAGGCACTTCATCTCCATCACCTCTAGCTTTTTCAACTGCTCTGCCTTTACTGCCCAGGTTTCTGTACCATACCGTAGTACTGGTTGCACCACTGTTTTATACACCTTACTTTTCAGCTTCTTCAGCATTCTTCTGTCAAACACTACACCTGACACTCTATGCCATTTGGCTGCAGCCCCTCTGATTCTAGCTTTGACTTTTCATTCAGACTTCCCTTCTCCTCAACCAACCCTTCCAGATACTTGAAGCTGTTAAAGTCTTTCACTATCTTCCCTTCTGTTTCACTTCTCTCTTTTTTCTGATTTCTCCATTTGTTACCATTACCTTATCTGCACTCAGTTTATCCCATGTGCCTTCAGTTTTCATTCCATTCACCCATCCCTTGCTGAAGTTCTTGTTTTTTGCTGATCTATCCCATTTGCTGCTATTACACCTGTCTTATGTGTACTCCATTTCTCTATCCTTTGCTGAAGTTCTTGCTCAGAGTCTGCCTGTAATGTCACATCATCTGCATACAGCAACTTTGTTGACCTGTCCCCTTTGATCTGTTTGCTAATGTAGTCCATCACCAGTATGAATAGCAGTAGGTCAGAGCTGAACTTTGATGCACACCCACTCCCAGAAGGAACCCCTCTGTGAAACTGAACATTGTTCGTACTTGAGTCATTGTGTTCTTGTACATAGCCTGCACTAATTCTACCAATGTTTCTGGGACTTTGAAACTCTGTAGGATTTCCCAAAGTACCTTTTTTTTGGGATCTTATCATATGCTTTCTCCAAGTCTAGGAAGACCCCGATGGACTCTTTCCTCATCTCTAGCTTCTTCTCAACTATTTGTTTCACTACAAACATTGGGTCAGTTTTGCTGCATCTTGATCTGAGTCTGAGCTGCTCATCTTCCATCTTACTTTTTACTAGCATATTTGTTTATCAGTCATCCTATCCAGAATTTTCATGCTATGTGACAGGAGTGTGATACCTTTGTACTGCCAACAGTTGTGAATGCCCCTTTTGTTCTTGAACACTGGCACTTGCATGCTTATTCTCCAATCATATAGGGTACAGCTTTCTCTTCACACTGCGATGAGTATCCTTAGGAGCCATTTCTCCCCTATCTGACCCAGCATCTTTCTCATATCTGAGGTGACCTCATCTGAGTCTGTTGTTTTCTCTGAATTAATTTCCCTTAATGCTGTTCTTACTTTTATGGTGGACTCCTTCTCTTCTCTCATTGTAGGCTGTGTCTGGGGCAGTACAGCTTTGGTATAGTTTTCTTCATTCAGAAGCTGCAGGAAGTCCTCCTTCCCTCTGACTTTGATGCCCTCTGGACTGGTGATCAGGTTGTTGCTGGCATCCCTTATGAAGGGTGTCTGACTATCTTCTTTATATTTCTGTCTTTGCTTTGCAACCAGATATATTTTTTTGGTGCCATCTACTGACTGACTTTCCAAATGCTGGTAGAGTGCCTCTGATGGCCTGTTCTTTGCTATTGCAACTCCTTTCTTAGCATCTTTGTTATCCAACCAGTATTCCTTCCTAGCCTGGTCTAGGAAAGAGCTCTGCTTCACATGGAAGGGGGCGGGGCCAGTTCCAGAGAAGGGGTAGTCTCTGGAATACATGACTGTCTCTCCAGCATGTCCTATTTATATCACAGGTAAGGTTTAAATTTTTAGAACAGGTAATCCTGGTGCTGTTTGTTTTGCAAATATGCAGGAGGTACATCAAAGTGGGGTCCAATGATGCCTTGTATACCAGGTGTAGATCTCCCCTCAACACCCTGTAGGAGACAGGATAAAGGCATAGGGCTTTGAAGTGGTCAGCAGAGGACATGTTATTTACTCCCTGTATTCTTTTAGTGAGACACTTCTGTGGACGTTCCAATTGTTTGGATGTGCCTGGATAGGTATATACCATATGGAATATTGTTCTCAATGATGGGTCTGATGAGTGCCAAATACAGTGGAACAATGACCTTCTTGGACCTAGATACCATACCTTTGTTTATAAGTTGTACAACATAGAATGATTTCCTCACTACCATAGACACATGATGGTCAAAGGCTAGATTACTGTCTACATGGGTCCATAAGTCTTTGACTACTAGATCATCAATTAGGGATATGCTTTCCATGTGGCAGTTACCAGGGGTGGCTGACTTCTTTGGATGGTTGTTATTAGCACACAGGAGGGTATTATGACTAAAGATTTTCTGTAAAATTTAGCATGCAATTTCCCCCCTGCTTAAAATTAACAATATCAAGAAAAAGAGGTTCAGTAATTCAGACAGGGAGATGAGCCAAGATTATGGTGTTTGGCTGCCTAGCCATCTTTGCTTTTATTGCATTGTTTGTTGAATTCCTTCTGATGCCAATCAGCCTCAGCAGCACAGACTGTATCATCTGTGTTTGTTTGTTTCTTTCAGCTTTTCCCGGTTAGGGGTCGCCACAGCGGAACTCCGGTCTGCTAATGATTGGCAGTTGAGTTTTACATACTGGCTTGCGAGGCCTGATGCACAACCTTCAACGAAGGTACGCTCATTCACGCATGTCTCCACGCAGAAGATGCACTAGCTGAGAATCAAACCGGACAGCGTCTTACTGTGAGGCGACAACACTACCACAGCACCACCACCGCGGATACTGTATCATCTGTGTTAATCTTCAGATTTTATTTGATTTGTTATCCTATCGTTTTAGTGCCTGGACTTAACTGATTTTTATTCAGCATTTAAACACCATTGCAATTTGTGGATGTTACTGCTGTTGCTAAGTCACAACTAAACCTGCATTAAATACTCTTGAATGCTAGCTGCTTCACAGTTGTTTTTTTACTAGGTCAGCCTGATCTGGTTCCTGGTGCTTGAGGGTGTTAACATCGTCTTCTTCAAAACCAGTTTCACTGTTCTGCCATTACTGGAAATGTTTTTGGCTCTCTGCCTATTTGATTATGTATAACATCTTGTTTTGGTCAAATTTTATGATGTGGGCTATAACTGGATTGCAAATATTTGGTTCTTTCTTTTTACCTTATCTACTATTTTGAGTTTTGTTGATGGAAACAGCTGTGAAGAGCACAGCTCCTACATGGGATTTACCATATGTGCATTTTGTAGTCTCTTCATCATTTGCTTGTGAGCTGCTTTCTTCCAACACACATTCTTTACTGATTCTTTTGTTTTATTTTGTTTTTGAAACAATTACTGTTGAGTATTCATTGTAGTTTGCATTGCTGCTTTCTCTTTTGGATCTTGATTACACATTTGAATTACATTAATGGAATTTACAGTCTTGTGATAACTTCATTCATTTTATTGTTAACAGTCCTTCTTAGTTATTTGATTGCATTTGTCTTCACTGGGTTTTATACAAATATTTATATCTATAGATAACGTATGAAAAATTCCCGACAAAATTAGATCATTCTGCAAGCAATACTGCTGAGGTGGCTTGTTTCTGCTATCTGTTATCTGTATTTGTTGGACATTTTGTGCTGAGTTATATTTAGTTTTGTGACATATTTATTTCTGCTTCACTGTTTGATTAACTTTTTTCAATGTACTTTAGGAGATTCATACATATTTTATTTTATTCTTCCATTTCATTGTTCTATAGATTGTAATCACGCATACTCTTTGAGAGACCTTCTCTTGGTATTTAATCTCCTTTGCTCCCCCACTCTTGATATGGATACTTTTTGTCTGCACCATAAAGTTCATGTAAGAGGCCTAGAGGTGGATGTCAAAAGTGGACTGGTGTGAGGGTTAATACATTCATAGATCTGCCAGACATTTTAGTGACCAATTACTATTCAGGGGTGAAACAATGCACTCTCCATAATTTGGCACTGTGTAGTGTGCTGAGAGAATTAACTATTTATGCCGGCCAGGAGGCAGGCATTTGGGTACGTTTGGCCACTCTTCAATCACTTTCATCTAATACTGAGTCCATTTATAACAAGCTTGGCATTGTGTGTTACTTGCTACTTATTGCCAACCTGGCTTTCATTACAGAGATCTGGTTAGATGATGATTTTGGCTCATATTTGGTTGTTGTTTTTTCCCCTGGGGTTTTCCTTAGGTGAGCACCTGAAATCTTGCAAGAGTAGGGGTGGGGTTGTGATTTATTGCTAGTCCTCTTTGTGTCTGGACAGGTTTAAAGTAGGGATTCCTTTGAATATGTAATGGGTACAGGAGTAAATTGTAGGTTCCTTCTGATTGACCATCTGCCCAGTAATCTCAGAATACTCCTTCTAGAGTTCACAGATATCAATGTTGACCCAGTGTTGTTGGCATTTACTTGGTTAATTCTGAGTGATTTCAACATCTGGGTTGATGACAACTCTTGTACAGTATTTCTTTTTGATTAAGAAAGGATCTGGATTAATTCAGATTGTTATCGTTCCTGCCCATTGTTTTGGGTGTGCCCCAAAACTGGTGTTCAAATTTGATATGTCTGAAATGGTGGGAGACCCATTTGCTTGGTCTGACCACCATCTTGTTCAGTTCTCATTGCATTTGCCACAGTTACAGCCTACAGTACAGACCTTGAAATGGTTGAATGTAGGAATTGAAATGCTGTAACTTATGATCAGTTTGCCCCTGTTTTTTACTAGCTGCTTTAGTTGCTCACTGGAGGATGTCCAAAAGATCTACATGCAGCTTTTACAACATGGCTATACATTCATCACTAGATCTGCTAACCCCAGCTTGTGTACTCCAAGTTCACCTCATGTTATGTGAGCCATGGTTCAACATGAAGGCAGCAGGGGCAAATGCTAGCATAAATAGCAAAGTACAGGTTGCTTTTACATCAGGTATAGGCTTGATGAACACAATTTGAATTATAAGGAAGAGATTTCCCAGAAGAAGTCAATGCTTCTATCAAGGAAGACCTGGTCTACAGCACATTGACTCATCAGGATCTTTTGAGTGACAGCCTAAGCAGTCTGGACTGCTCATTCACAGAGCACTTCCCTCTAATAGTTGTAAACTGGCCACTTGTTTTTTTACAGACAAGCTGGCATCTTTCAGAAATGGGATCTTCTATGATAAGCTTAAAGGGTTCTTGTGGTACTCCAGTAGAAGCTGTAGTTTGGATTTGGTGTGATATTTGTGAGGTTAGCTATTTGTCTTTGCTTTCCCCGACTGTATGTATGTATATATGTTGGCCATTACCTGTAACTTGGATAATTGTCATACAGGATTGGTTTTGACCTGTCTTGATGTATTTGGACCACTGACCTTCCCAGGTCATTGCTATTTGAGTCCTAAAGAACCATTCTCATGACTATGACAACCTGAATGATTACTACTCTATTCCCTAATCTCAAGTCTCTTACCAAGGTTGTTGAAAAGATTGTCTGCTCACAGCTACAGTCAATACATATGAAATGCAACACATTTCAGTGCAGTCGCCATACTAGACACAGTACTGAAACTATCTTTACTCTGTTTCTAAATAATTTCCTAGTTGTAACAAATCTAGTTTTCCTCTGGCTTGGTTCTTTTTTATCACTGTTCTACATTGAGATACTCCCTTTAATGGTTTATCTCCAATCTTTCAGGTGGCAACAAATTAATACATAATGCCTTCCTCAGCAGTCTATCCTGTCACACATTGTTCTGACTAAGATCAGTTATCACTTTGTGTACACTTTTCCATCAGAAGAGTTAAGCAGAGAAAGAGAGAGGCCTTCAAAACAGCGGTTAAGCTGTTGATACACAAGTTTACTTTTCTTTTCTTCAGGGCATATTGTCTGCTATTCATTAGGTAAGAATCTGGAATCCATCCAAAACTGGGATTGCTAACCACCTGTTTCTGAGCACATCCATGACTCTTGCTATGGTTATGCATGCCACCATTAGGGAATCTAATTGCCTAACTCTTAACCCAACTATCACTTAGGAGGATGATATGTTTGACTTTGTGAGGAAAGTGAGAATTATTGACATGATGTTCAATGACAGATTGACACTTTGGGATGAGATGTCAACTGCTGTGTTGACTATTTACTTTGAGTTTCAAAATATCTCCCCCTTCAAGCACCTCCTTCCTTATAACAACTACAATTTCTTGTCTCTGGCATTGCCTGACAATAAACTGGACTACCTTCAGCTGGTGTAGAACTCTTGTGGCATGATTAGTTGCAGGTATTTCTCATTATCTCCATATTACTCCCTTTCTACAAAGTTTTCACTGGCTGCTTGTTTGATTATGTATCATCTTTAAAGTGTTACTGTTTGTGTATTTAGTCAAACACAATCTGGGGTCCTGACAATATAAGGAGCTTTTAGTTCCTTACTAGTCAACTAGAGTACTACATTCACCTTTGCTGTGGTTGTTGGAGGTTCCTACTTTACTTTGAAAACTACAGGAAACTGAGCCTTTAGCCACTAAGCCCCTTACCTCTAGAGCCTCCTCCCCCAGTGGCTGAAGGGAGCCTTAACACTCTCTATATTCAAAAGGTCCCTAAAACCTCATCTTTTTGATTTAGCATCTAATTTATAATAATTGTAATTTATATCCATGTATTTTTACAGTTGAACATTATCAATAACTAGTTTATATTAATTTTTATCACCTGTCCTTGAAGTGCTCAATCTATTCCTTATCAATATATTATCATGGTACCAGTATTCAGCCAGGTATATTCTTTAATACTCTACCAGGTATTTTGACTTCTGTTTTACTTTCGCACTGATATAGTGTTTGTATTGGTTTGTTTGGTATCTGATTTTATTGTTTACTAATAATTTTATTGTTTTATTGTAATAAAGCTTCGGAAGCAAACACTTAATTAAATTTGAAGTTCAATTTGAACTTCAATATTACAAAATGTAAAAATGCAAATTTGAGTCCCATCTGGAACTGTGTATCAGTCCATATCATAAAACATAACCCATGTGATACTTAAACATAAACGCACACTGTATAAAAAGGTTAATAGAGGGAGAGAAAAAAATACAAACAAATGCTCACATCAAGACAAAAAAAACAAGACTGCATAACTAGGGGATTTGATGGTCCAAATTTAGTGTGGACATATGTATTGCGATGGTAATGTTTTGTATTTAAAATGCTTTTGAAAAAACTAATTTCTGTAAAGATATAAATGTTTTATATCCAGCTAATTCTTTTTTTTTCAACCAACTACCATATTACATAATCTATGCCTAAAGTGTGTGGAATACACATAAACATTTAACATCAAATGTTACTAGCATATGCCTGTGGTACATCTAATTTTGCAATAACTTCAATAAAATTGATAGAATCTCTAAAGAGGTTACAACTATAAAAGGGGCTAGAAAAATATTCACAAATTTTCAAACTGGTTCCAGAAGAAACACAGTGGTTGCTACACTGAAGGCATCTGCAACTTTTTAGGAACCTTAGGAAGTGTGTGGATAACACAGATCAGGGGAGATTGTGTACACATAAAAGGGAACTGAGCTTAGCTAGTTAAACCCTTACTTAACATTTCAGATAGATAGACTTTCCATGATGGCGTCATACTAATCAACAGCTTAATTTCAGCTCATCCATTATGAAAAAAAGAAGCTTAGAGATAAGGACTAGTAATTCTGCCAGCTTTAGTAAAATCCAGTTAATGGCTAGTACGTACACTGCTTGGACAGCTAAAAGAAGAAACTTAGAGAGCCTGAAAAAAATCAACTAGAAAATGGGAAGAGAAAACACTAATTGTTTAGTAAAAAGCAGTTCAAGCTCAAGCTTTGGTACAAGAAATGGCTTTCAGTAATTTAAAAGAAAAATAAATCAAATGTGCTTAGAGCTGATTCAAATAAATGAAATTGAAGGAGTATATCAAATTAAATAATAAAAGACTGGCAAAATGGAAGAAGCTTTATACAGCAATTTAAATGAACTGATAAAAAATCAGTGTTGCAATAAAGAAAAGACTGACCAAGTAGGAGACTTTTTAAGATGAGATTTTTCAGAAAATGGTAGTTATAGGACAGAGCATGCACAGAAAATCGGAGATTTTCTGTTGTACCAGAGAAACTGGAAGGAACAAATTGTATTAGTTTTATAAAAGCACAAATAAGCAACTGGGCTGTTATTCTACAGGATTTATTAATAGAAAGTTTACATTGTGTGTATGCTGCTAACATGACAATGAAAAAGCAGCCAAGACCTGTATTAGTAATGATTCAAACATACCAGCAGAAAGAGTTGTTCCTGACAAAACTGTGGAAAAGGGCAAAATATTAAAAATTGGATTAAGCAGAGTGTTTGTGGAAATTATTATTTACTGTACACCAGGCAGAAAAGAATCAATGTTATCCCTGCAATCAGGGAATATTGAGAGGCAGTTGTGAGATTCAGAATATTTTTCCTGGAGGTCAAAGTAATTTTTGATGCAGAACAGGCTAAGGAGGAAATATAAAAGTTTGTCAAAGAAAAATTGAGCTATCAAGGAGAAGGGGACTCTGCTTCTTATTCTTTTGATGATAAAGCTCATAAAGAGACTTTGCCAATGTTCTAAAGGAAAAAGGCTTGAAATATGGAAAACAAGCACAAGAGCTGACTTGAAAAATCAGAGTACCTTGGACTTGAACCAGAGTATGGGGTTGTAAGAGGAAATGAACAGGGAGAAGACTAGCAACACTGAAACCAGTGAGTAAATATGAGACTTTAAAGCATCAACAACATTTGTAAAATATGGCTTACAAGAAAAAGTGGATGAGAAAGACTGGACTTTTATTGACTTTGTTAAACTTGTGGGGGGACTGAAAAGCATACACCCCATTTCATGCCATTAATGTTGGGAAATACACTTAAAGTAAAAAAAATGTAACTGTAAGTAAAATAATTTTTGCTGTTAATATTTGTATGAAACATTTCATGATATAAATTTCAAGTTATATAGTAAACCATTTTCAGTGATTGTTGTATATGATAAATATACTAAATTAAACAAGCACTTTTTTCTTTTTTTGTTTTAAGAAATGTAGGCAGTACAATGTAAAAACAGGAGAAGGGGTGGATAAATAAATATGTTTAAGTTTATATGCCATATTCTTGGGCTGTTGTGGTGGGGGTGGGGTGTAAAAGGGCATTGATTATAATATTTGTAGAGCTGAGATATTCTCTCTTACTTTTGCATGGGTGGCTGTCTGGATTAATACCCTTGGCTTACTCGAATAATTGTGTGTGTGTGTGTGTGTGTGTGTGTGTGTGTGTGTGTGTGTGTGTGTGTGTGTGTGTGTGTGCGTGTCTGTGTGTGTGTGTGTGTGTGTGTGTGTGTGTGTGTGTGTGTGTGTGTGTGTGTGTGTGTGTAAGCATGTTTCCTTTAAAATAAAATAACTCTGTGAATGTAATGAAAAGTTTTTTTTAGCAAATAAATGCTCAGTGTGAGTTGTTAAGTCTGCAGTTGAGGGCAGCTATACATTCTGTTCTTACATTTCCATGGAGATAAGCTGACTACAGGTACAAGCAGTAAATTTCAAGAGTTCTGAGCATTGCTTGCTGAGAGAATTGTAAAGTTTAAAGGTACAAGGGCAAGCAGCTCAGTAAAAAATAAAGTTTGAAATTATTGGAAGTGTGTACCTAAATACTTCACTGCAATTGCTAGAAAAGTGTATAATTAAGTTTTATTTAAATATAGCCAGTGCACTTTTTCTGAAGGCTGAAAGTTAATGTTTTCTGAAAGCATATAAACTGTTTTTCACATTGGGTAAAGATAAGACAAGAACAGACAGCAATTAGTGCAAGTAGGAGCAAAAGGCTGTAACATGTGCCTTTGCATGGCTAGCCTTAATTTTAAGTTAGGTAATCCCTATGGGTGCAGCTGTTGATTTGGGACATTTATTCCTATCAGCAGGGTTAAGCTTCATTATTTGAAGATGTACATACTTTTGCATGTTTGTTTTAAGTTAATAGGTTCTAGAGGTGTTCTGGGATTGTTTTTTTTTGAGGTTTTCATTAAAACAAAAAGTCTTGTAAAATGTGACATATTTCAAATGGAGATGACAAGAAACAGCTATAGAAAATATCAACCTGCCGCACTTCAGTGGGTGCATGTAACACAAAACCTGGAAATAGACATTTAAAAAAGCTGTCATATATAATAGGTGGGAATAATAACTTCTTATTATAATGGGTACACTATCCATATTATTTTGAAAATTTAGTGGCCTTAGGGTATAGACAAACAGGTAAGAGTATTGTATCATATTAAGAAATGCAGACTACTAATAGCAGTGCTACAGGAGACACATTTGGAAAGAACTGAGCATGTGAATTTGATAAAGAAAGGATTTCAGGATGGCTATTCAGCAGAATATCAGAGACAAAGGGAATGGGGAGTATGTATACTAATTGCTAAAGAAGCCCCAGTAGTGATAGAAGAGGAAAAAAATGTAATAATGGTAGATTTGTGGTAGTAAGAAATTACTGGTGAGGCAGGAAGATTACACTGGCATGTACTTATAGTCCACCTAAACCTGCTATTATGGAGCTTAAGAAATGTTTGGAGAAATAATTAGCTTTCAGCATGGAATATTGCTTACAGATGAGGACTACTTAATTTACAATAGTGAGGATGTATTGGGGATCTATAACAGAAATAAAACAAAAGAGGATAGATTTCTGAAAAAAAAAAATCATTATATTATTCTGCAATGTGCAATAAGTGGGGTAGACTAGGCAGAAATTTATTTCACAGGAATATATGCATTTAATTCAAAGCTTTGACTCACAGAGTTTAGGGAAAAAAAAATTTCTTCATAGTTACAGCCAGTGAGTAGGATAAAATGAAAGTGGATGTTAAACTAGGGTAGAGATAAAAGAAAAAGAGACATTCTTAAGAAGTAACAGGAATTATATAGATGGTCGGACAAATGTTAAAGTATTGCAAATAAGGGGAATCTCACAAACAAGAAGAGATTCAGAGTGCTAAAGAGAAAATAATATCTGGATAATATGCACAAGTTTAGAAAAATTGCTGTTAGGCAATTGCTTTTTGACAACTCCAGGGCACAAAAACTTTTAGCACAAAGATTTGGGCAACAGAAAGTTGAAAGGGTTGTTGCCAGACTTTGACAGCTTATAACAAGAAAAATTATGAGAGATTCTGTAGAGGTGCTGGAGATAGTTTGGAAATTTTATGAAATTTTGTATAAAACAGAGAAATGTGGAAATCAAGAAAGAGCACAAATGCAAATATTTATGGAATACTTAAGTATGCCATGGTTAGAAGCAAATGAGGCTCAGGGTAGGGCAAGGGTAAAGATAGGAGGAGATGAAATAAAAATGCTGAAGTATAATCAGTCTGCAAGAAAGTCTCTAAGAATAGATGGCATTCCTGTGGAAGTTTGGCAGCTGGGAGGAAAGACGGTGATGCAGATCTGGAAGGTTTTTTTAAAACAGTGTAAGAAACTTCTGTGTGTGGAAGATTTTCAGTCCATATATTTCTAGTTAATCACTGTATATTAATCAGATCAGACAATAGTAGTAGAAGTAGTGAATGTAAACTCGTCAAGTCAAAAAGTAATAATAGAAAATATATAATTCTACAGCATTACTAAGTATTCGAAAGTCATCCAAGCAAGGCAGGCAGTCTGTTTCCAGTCTAAAATCCTTTATTAAGTACACAGACAAGCGATCCAAGTAAAACAAAAATAGAGTAATAATTTCCTCACAAGCTTTCTAAATATATATATACTTTTTATCAGGCATGGGAGTGGTTTATTGTGCTGTAAAACAAAGTGTTATTGGTACACATGTTAAAGTCACATCCCTTCCCCCATCAGTGTGACATTCTGCCTGATAAAAAGTATATATATATTTAGAAAGCTTGTGAGGAAATTATTACTTTATTTTTGTTTTACTTGGATCGCTTGTCTGTGTACTTAATAAAGGATTTTCGACTGGAAACAGACTGCCTACCTTGCTTGGATTACTTTCGAATACTTAGTAATGCTGTAGAATTATATATTTTCTATTATTACTTTTTGACTTGACGAGTTTACGTTTGCTACTTTTACTACTATTGTCTGATCTGATTAATATACAGTGATTAACTAGAAATATATGGATTGAAAATCTTCCACACACACAAGTTTCTTACACTGTTTTGTTTTTAGACCCACTACACTTTAGTGGGTTGTTTTGAGACTTCGGGGATACCACGGAGATTACTTGTTTGAAGTTTTTTTAACAGTATTTTTAAATGAGGGGGAAGCACCAACATCCTGGAAGAAAACTGTAGTGGTTGTAATACCTAAAGACTACAAAGACCCATATGACCCAGCTTCGTATAGGCCCATGCCAATTTTAAACACTGATTATAAAGTGTTTCTGTCTATAATAGCTAAAAGAATGGCAAACGTATTGCCAAAATTGATAAATATGGATCAATGTAGTTTTGTGGAGGGATGGCAAACATTTGTCAATATCAATAGAACAATGATCCAGAGGGAAGCAGAATGTAAGCAAATACTGCTGTTGTTTGTGGGTTTTGATACAGAGAAAGCATTTGACAGAGTAAGCTGGGATTTTATGAGTAGGGCAATGGAAGCATTCACATTCCTTGATACAATAATAATTTTAATTTGGAGGATGTATGAGAGATTGGAGTCAAATATTAAAGTGGCAGGGTTCTTTTCTGGCAAGTTGGGTCTGAACAGAGGGACCAGGCAGGAGTGCCCTCTTTAACCTTTGTTATTTGCTTAATATTTAGAGCCACTGGCAAAGAAAATAAGTGGCTCATAAGTTTAAGGATATAATTAGTATGGTAATCAAAAAAAGTTCACTTTATTTGCAGACAGTCTTGTTTTGTATCTGATAAAGCCAGTAAAGGACATCTCAAAATTGTCAAACATTTTTAGTCAGTTTCAAGTCTTTTTGTGATATAAAATTAATGAAGATAAAACAGAGGCTTTAGCTGTAAACTGTGTACCCATGCATGGATTGGTTCAGCTATACCCAAATTTATGGGGACACAATAAAATGAAGTACTTAGGATAATGGATTAAAAAGCATTCTGTTATGACAGCTAAGAATATATGAGAAGAGATTAAATAAAAGATAATACAAAGACCGAGAAACTAGAAGCTCTTGTTTAAGGATATAAATAGCAAGATACAAACAGTGAAATCTTTTAAATCCCTTTAGTTATATATACAGGTCAGACATATTTTTTTATAAATGAGAGCAGAAGTTGTGGTAATCAATTAATAAAGAGTTGAATGAAATTATTTGAAAGGGGAAGAGGGTGAGGGTCAAGTGGGATAAGTTGATCCTTTCAGTAGAACAAGGTGGTTTAGGAGTACCTGATTTGAAGGGATATTTTAGAGGTACACAGTTAATGCTCTTATACATAACACACAGAGAAAGCTATAATTCAGTGTGGAAAGGTAGAAATGCAAGAAATAATGTCAGAGAGGGAATTTGGATGATGATTCCTAAAGAGAATAACTGGAGCCACACAGAACACTACATTCATAAAGTAGCAGAAAGGATTCTAAGAACTGAGCCAGCACAAGAATGGCTACGGGAGAATTTATAGCTAGGGATGACTGCAATTGGAGCTACAGAGAATAGGCAAGAGAGGGATGGAATTTACTGGAGAAAATTGGCAAAGGAACCAAGGTATTGGGAGCAAATAACTAGAAAGGGAAATGGAATGGAATGGGAAGAGACCAAGAAGACATTTGGACTGCATGCTATAGACTGCCTTCTCTATCAAGGACTGATATGAGATTATAGGCAAAGAGAAAGTGATATAGGAATCCTAAGTGAAATACCTGTTCCAGTAGAGTTTTTAGTTGAATCTAGAACAGAAGGTGCTGTTATAAAAGGAATATTTAAACTATTGCATGATAACTATAGGAATCATTCAGAGAAAGTTAAAAATTATTGGGAAGAGAGAGTGGATAAACATTTCAAATGGAAACAATAGGAGGACATATGTATGTCTTCCAAATGTGCAACAAAGTCTAGCAGATTTAGGATTTTTGATTGGAAGTGTTTGCATAGGTATTTTATACCCCAAGCGAACTCCAAATAATTTTTGTCTGGTAGATGCCAAATGTTGGAGATGTAATGGGGAAGAAGGAGATAAATGGGAACATATATTTTGTGAGTGTAATGAGTTGGCAGACTTTAAAAATTCCCTACAGAGTACTCTGTCAGAAATAATGGATCAGCAAATGAGTGTAACTAAGGAAATTATTTTTTGAGCTGGGATACAGGATCTGAATTGATTAGACACAGTACGGCCTTGTTAAGTTTCATTCTAACGGCTGCCAAAAAATCTGTTACTGCAACTGTATTTGAACTATTGAATAGTATAAGAGATATAAAAAAACTGGAATTGGGATCTGAAAAGGGCAGGAGCACATGACATAGAAAACAATGGAAATTGTGGGAAAAATGCATGCAGAATAATGTTTTGTAGGAGGAGTGAGATTTACGGGAAGGCAGGAATGAGCATTTATGTAAAATTGGGTTGATGATAGTTATACAAATTAATATATGTGATGTATAATGTTTTAAACTGGGAACATGTTAATATGGTTTGTTTTCTTTCATATAAATGTGTGCTTGCATATGTTTCAAGGGATAATTCAATAAAGGTGTTAAAAAACAAACATTTTATAGTGATAATCATCCAAATCACCTTTATATTTGATAACTGGATTTTCCTCCAATACAGCGTAAAACTTCTCTTTCTTGAAATGTACCATCATTAGCAATTCATATAATTCACTGTCTAGAACAACTATTACCTTTATTGACTAAGTTTTACACAAAATCAATGAATTATGAGTGAGGACATTTGAAGATATTTTTTCACAAATACTGACATTATGGGAAAGGAAAGATGTCCTATTCAGTTCTCTCAAAATGTTTTATTCAACTACTTTTGGAAAATAAATTGCTGTAACATTCACTGCTGTGGCATAAATCATGTGGAGTACAATAGATTACATGATTACCCTTTTTATAAACAGAACTGATATATCATAAAGACTTAGCACCTAAAATAGAGTTAGCAGACCTTATTGTTAGCAAAATATATTGTTAATATCTGGATAGGGGTTCTATTCTGATGACTGGGATGGTGTATTTCAGCACCTTATTAACATGCCACTTCTAGAAGAGAAATACTAGCCTGCAAAAGACAGGGGAGTCTATGGTACCATAAATACATGGATCACCACAGAAAGTTGTAAAGTCATTTTAAAAGAAGTGAGGATTAATCTACAAATTTCACAAGAGATCCTTCTTTATGGGTCGATTCTTATACAGTCCGAGATCCATAGGTTCATAGGTTCATAGGTTGGTACTAGGCTATCAGCCCTAGGGCCTATACAAGCCTAGAGATAACAATTCCCTGGCTATTTCTTCCCACAGTATTTTCTTCCCTGGACCCCTGTCTAGCAGGGCGACTGACGTGATCCCTGGGTTGAATTTCCTATCTCCCATCCAATCATCAAGGTTCCTTTTGAAGAGGGTCAAAGAGGCACTCTGCTTGACATATATGGGCAGTCTATCCATGCAAAAACCTAATTAAACAAGATAAAGCTAGCTAGCTTAGGCAAAGACAAACACTGTAATTAAATAATATTAATGTTTTCTGAACTGAATAATTTTACAGGAAAGTCAAACCAAATTCAAATATTTCTTAAGACTTACATCCACAGTCTTGTCTCCTACACACACCAGCGGTGCATTTGCTTAGCATTTCCATTTTTACCCAAGTTCAAATCCCATTCCATCCTTAGTCATAGAGCGCCTATTCCAAGATATAGCTGGAATAATTTTTTTTGTACTTCTTCAGATGTAAATGAGCTAAGCGAATGACTCAAACAATTACCAGCTGTGGTCAATCTGGATCTGAACATGTAACACTTCCATCAGCATTCATCACTCGTCTGTACTATAACATCAATATATATGACAGTTTGGTACAGAAGATCAAGATGAACTGCTAATGAGCTTCACTCTTCTGTTCTGGGTTTGGTTCCCTTATTTTCCTTTTGTTTACTGTATGACTCTCAGTAAGTTAGTAAGTACACAGTACTTCTTGTTTGTGATAGGGAGGGCCTTTTGCCAAGTGGCAAATGTATTTATGCAAAGTCAAGGCTGACTTTGTGCATTGAAATTGTTAATGAGTAGCTATGTTCAGTAGATTAACTGGATACCATAGAGAATGCAAATTCGTAAACTGCTACTTGTAATCATGTACTTTATAACAATATTGAAGTGCATGGAGCACCATGAGTATGCTCAATAAATGGTTAATTGCATCCTGGTTCAGTGCTACTCTATTGTGATACCCGACCTTAACAGGGATTAGAATGGTGCTTAACAATTGTTAGGCATCCCCTACATACTGTTAGCTTCAAGTCTGCAGTAAAAGCAGACTGTGCAGACCAGAAAACAGAAGCAGTAGGGCATGGAATGGCTTTGTTTTAACTCTCATTTCTGCCTGCTGTCTGCTGCATTACTGCCACTGATTTGACCCAAACTGCTTCCCTTATGCAGGGAATACATAAGGACATCAACTACTTCCCTACTGCTATACTGGTAGAAGACAATGCATTTTTTTTACTTAGAGTGACTAGTACATGGAACAGATAAATCTCCATACAATACAAAGAATTATGATTGGGTCTCTGATCATAATGGATTATTAGGTGTTCTTGAGATGGATGCCAAGATTCACCTCAGAAAGCTCTATTATTGAGATCAGCACGCCATATGATCTTTATTTGAGAGTTCAGAAAAAGTTATTTTTGAACACATCTAGGTATTGGGATAGATGAACAATTCTTGTTTATGTATGGTTTTCCACCTGAAAGAAGTAGGAAGCAAGATTGGCCTTAGGGTGATCAACTTGATTGGGAACAATAGACCCCTCCATCTAATGGGGTCCCATACTTGTCACCATAATCTAGAGTCCAGAACCATAGCTAAAAATAGGGTCTTCAGTTTGAAAAAGGCAAATGTAACAAGCATCTTGAAATAGGTAGACTACCACACATGAAGCACCTCAGACATCATTGCAAATGCAATACCAGCATTTCAGTGACGAATGTTGGTACTGCACTCCTACATCGTCTGCATCTGCTAGGAAAAATATGATTGTCAAGCACAGGATAGACTAGCGATACAAAAGAAAAATAAAATAAAAAAGAAGGAAAAAAATGACCATAGCAAATCTGCTTGAAACAGATTTGACAAGCAGCTTTCTAACTAACTACTATACCGCACACCTTTTTTGCAGAATGACCCTGATTGATTTTGTCTCGTATTTCTCCCCAGTCCCTCATAGAAATTTTGATTTTTGATCTTTTGGTCAACTGCTGTGTATTACAGTCAGTCTGTAATGACAGTCTTTAGAGTTTCAGAAAATGCATATTTATGCAAAACATGTTATTCTGTTACCTTTTTTTAAATAATTAGAGTAATATTTAAAATTCGTCCCCAATTTTTGGACGTGTTCCCCCATTATTTTTGCCTTTATCCAGAATTTTTGAGCAAAAAGTTGATGGATATGCTGCAAATGCAGTATTGCAGTATTCATTAATGAATGCTGGCACCATACTTGTCAAATGTCCAGAATTTCAAAAAATGAAAAGATTTTTGCCTCATATTTTTGGTCTGTTCCTTATAATGTTTGTAGTTTTCTGACAAATCTTTGAAGATGGAGGGGTGGGGTAGGCTGATGAGATAGTTATGGACTGCATCCCCCAAACATGTCCCAAATTGGGTCCCACAGTTGCTAAGACTGACTATGGTTGTAAGTAACATTTTAAAAATCATTAAAGACTTCAGTTTTTCTTTTCAGAATGACCCTTCCATATCCAGTCTTATATAAGGGCAACCACATTAAATGTGTTAACTAAGAATGTACATGGTATAACAAAGAGGGTGTCACTGCTAGCTGACTGTTAAGTGCTGAAAACAACAAAGACATAGCTATCATCAGAGAAACATTGCTTAGTGAGGCTAAGTCATCATTTTTTTCAAGTTATAATTGTTGTAAATGTAGAAAAAGTAGCACACAAAAGGTGCAGGTAACATGTTGTTCCTTAGGAAATTACACACAGTTTCCAAATACCATTATTTTTAGATAAGGTAAGTCTCAATAATTGCATGCATTCTTTTGAAAATAAGGCATGGAACTTTATGGATCAATGAGGTGTGCAGGTCACTTACATCTAAACGTCAAGATGTGATAGAAATTGTGATTTTATACATTCTATAAACGTAAATAATGGAACTGTAACAGCAGATGTAAACATACTAAATTTTAGGTGGGAATAAATTTGCATCTCTAGTGATATCATGTCTTCTCTTGGTAGTTTCCTGGTAGACGATAATTTGCATCAAGTAATAAAAGAAATAAAGAAATAAGTAAAATGAATAAATAAATAAGAGGAAAGAATGTATTAGACATTGCATGTAATATTCTCATGTATTTCTGTTGTCAGGTGTGATGTTCTGTCATCTCGAGTTGGCAGTGACCACATTGTTTAAAGGCCAATAAAAGAAAAAGGCAAAAGTAACAAGCATCTGACTGTAAAATAAAGCAATTGACCAAAACTGAAATATACAAAAGGTGAGGTCAACTACAAATTAATCACAGGTTATAGGAAGCCTCAGCTTACCTTGAGACTGGCACAGACTTTTTTATTCCATCCTCGCAGCTGACCATTAGTTGCCACCAGCTTGTCTCCTTCTCATCGGGTCTACTGGACCCACTTTAGCCTCTCTTGGGCTCAACCCAACCCACATCTGCATGTTAGTGCAGTGTCATACTCCTATCAGGAAGTATGTCCTAACTCTCACCAGGCAGCCTTGAGAACTCTACAATTGCTGCCCACTTCCATGCAATTGCAATCTCCGAACTAAGCAGCATGCCACTTACATAGCATGGAGCTTGCCAGGCTCGTAACAATGCCTTATTGTAGTGAGCCTAGTCTAGTTTCCTTCTCCCAGGATGGGTGAGCCAGTGTTGGCTACTCACTTCCATCATTCCCTTTAACCTGTCCAATGTGACCGTCAAACATTTTGATGAGAAAACAGCCATTGACAGATGGAATTTATTAAAATAAATTGTTCTCAGTTTTAAAAAGAAAAAGAAGATCTCAGATGTTGCTAGGGAAAGATAAATTATGTTGTTAACAATGGAAAGCAAGTAAAAAATAAGTTTAGTTAGAAATTAATTACTGATTTTTATTTATTTTACATTTGTTGACTGGGCTAGTCTAACTGGATATATGCCCATTTTCAGTAGAGGCCCGGGGAGATGAGCTCCAAGACATGAATAAAATACAAATACAAATACAAATAAATTACAAACTACAAAAAGCAAAAAAAAAAAATTTGTAAGAAAAAAAAATAGCAAAAATAGTCAAACATATAATAAAAATAACCAAACAATGGTAATATGTGCAGTAAGGCACTGAGGGTAGCACAGGGTATGTACAATGGTAATATGTGCAGTAAAGCACTGAGGGTAGCACAGGGTTTGTAAAGAGGACAAGAGTCATAAACAGTGCAAAAAAAGGTACAGGGACTAATTACAGGTAAAGACAATAGTGGAGAAAGGAAGTTAGTTGTGAAGTGATTTTACAAGCATTTATTAGAAAAACCGGTATATAAGGAGAAGTGAAATGATGCCTAATAGGAAGTTATGAGAGAAGTATAGTAAGAAGGAAGATGTAACAGTGGATAGTAAGCACAAGAAAGACAAGGTCAAGTATAAAGAGATAGATGGCTAAAAGCCAAAGTAGGAAAAATATGATTGTCAAGCACAGGCTAGACTAGCTATACAAAAGAAAAATAAAATAAAAAAGAACAAAGCTGGCACACTAAAGGACCACAAGTAATATGAGGAAATGCTTATAAGAAAAGTTAATGACAATAAAAGAGTCTTTTTGAAATATTGTAAGGAAAGGCAGGCAAACAGTACTACAGCTAGTAAACATGAAGCATAAGGGCATAACACTCAGAAGGGCATAAAACTGCAATTTTATTTACTGATATTGCAGCATGAACATCTGGAAGGAATTAATCAATAAAAACAACAAAATATAGGGTAGACGATATACATCCAAACTTTTGCTTCTCTATTGAGAATGCTCTAGACGTTCTGAAAAATGGACTTTGCCAAAACTACAGGAAGCAATGGTATCACAAATAAGGATCTAAAACACAAAGTGGATTGAATTATGCCTAAAACTAAAAAGAACACGATGCACCCAGCTGGAAGGCTTATAAACTCATGTTTAAAGGCAATGATGTAACCTTATAAATGATATATCAATATGGTTGCTGTCCAAATCACATACAGTCATGGAAAGGTTGATGTCAGAAGAGCTTACTGATTATGAATACTGTAAGAAGGCTTAATATCTATCAACATGCCTGTACAAATGACTGGTAACTAGTTTTCATACATAAAAGCTTTTAAGGATTTAGATGTTTGGGTGGACTCAAGTTTATATTTTGCTCATTCCATCAGTTGACTGCTTAAGAAATGCATGCAGTCAATTGACTGGATATGTAAGAAAATTCATTTGGACCAAAACATAGACACAGTGAAAATAATGTAAAATTGAAGCTGGAATTTGTTAAAGCCTATGGTTCCCTTATAAGTAATGGAATTTGTCCAAGCCCCTGGTTTCCTTATAAGAAATATAGACTGACTAGATTAGAGAATGTACAATGTAGACTTAAGTGGTAAAGTACATGGAAAATAGTGATGACATTCATAGTCATTATGCTGAGACGTGAAGGTAATCTGTGCTGGTCACACCTCAGTTCAGCTTCAGCACAATTCACAGAGCTCACGTGTGCTTACCCACAGAAAGGAAACTTGTATAACATTTCTGTTGGCATGCTCTAATGTTTTCAGACTTTTTTTCTGATAAAAAATGATTTTCTGTTCTCTATTAAGGTACTGCACATCCGAAAAAAAATTAATTCTTGTGTCATCAGAAGTAACAGCAATAATCATTTGTGCAGTGTGGAGGGTGAAGTAGCAACGGTGTTAGTGCTGATGACAGGATGACTGTTACTTATGTAACCATTTATTTCTACTGTTTGTTAAGTTCTTAACAGTGTTTAATATTACAATGAGCTGCTACCCATCTTCCTTTTTTCATTTTCTTTCCTGTAACTCTAAACAGTAGTATTACTCAATTCTAAGTTGTGCCTGAATAGGACCTTAATACTGTCCTACGATACAGTCTCCAGATCCCCTCTCCATTCTTTAGTTTTCTGTTGCTGTAAACATGAGGATTGCTCAAGTCAAATACATGCTGTTGAATGGGCCCTTAATTTTGGTTTACATTGCATTCTGCAGATCCATCCTCTTTTGACATTTCATTTTACTTTAACCAGTGACATTATTCTATTGAAATGCATGTTGGTTAGTTGTCACATGATATTTTCAGTACCTGCACTGCCAACCCTGATTTACAGTAGGACATATGTGTCATACACAATGTCCCCTAAGGATAAAGTGGGTGATGGTTACTGTGATCATGAGAAAGTACTACCATGTGAGCCTGATGCTGACTTTCTGTGATGATCCTTTAATCAAAATTTGATTAATGTTTACAAACATTTAGACAACATGATTTTATTTCTGAGCATTTTAATTAATTTAATGGTTCTCTTCTGGTGATTGGTACTTTTAATTGGTTCTAAATAGGGGTGTGTGTGTGTGTGTGTGTGTATATATGACAATGTAGTGGTTGCTTTTCATTATCTGATGAAGCTGAAGACGAAAACGTTTTGTATTACAAAAAGCGTTAGTGTGTGGATTGAGTAAACTGTTCGTGCTTTCTACCTTGGTGTGGTGCTTTACTACAGTTTATTGGTTTTACCTGAGCACCATCTGTCCTTTTGTGATTTTGGCAACTCAAAAAATACCTATACCAAGCTAAACTTGTCATCTACCGTCAAATACGTAAAAAACTAAACTTTAACCCACTCACATTCATCTCATCCCTCAAAGAATGTAACTGGCATCCTCTAAAGTACCTCAGTCTAGATGACGCAGTTGAATTTTTAAATACTACCTTCCTGAACATCCTTAATTACCATGCCCCCATAAGATTTTCCAGAACCAAAGCACAACCCTCCCCATGGCTACAGAAAACCACTAATTCAGAAATGAAAAACAGGGATAAAGCCTGGGAGCACTGGCGCAAAACCAAAACCCCCTCAGCTAGACAGAAATTTCTAGAACTACGCAATAGAGTCAAAAAGCTAATAAAACAGGACAAATTTCAATACTACCAGTCTGCCCTAGACTCCTCACAACACTGCCCCAAACAATTCTGGTCCTCCAAAAACTCCATCCTCCACCCAGGTAAAGTCAGTACCCCTCCTCCTAACTTCCCTCACTCCTCAGAAAATATTGCTACCTCATTCAACACACACTTCACCCAAACCATACTATCACTAGCTAAACAACACAACCCCCCTCCCCTCCAACCCACACCTTCAACTAGTAATCTCCCCACTGCCTTCTCTTTTTCTCCTGTACCTACCTCCAACATAAAAAAACTCTTAACTAAACTTAAACCTACCAAATTAGCAGCAGACAACCTCCCAAGTGAATACCTACAAATCGCAGCTGATGCTCTGGCCTACCTAGTATCCATCCTGATTAACTGATCTCTGTCAGAAAGTTACATTCCCACACTGTGGAAAGTATCACATATAATTGCCCTCCACAAAGGCGGACCCTCCGCAGAACTAACCAATTACCACCCCATAGCTATTCTCTCTCCACTCTCCAAAATACTAGAGAGATGCATACACTCTCAAGTCTCAGACTACCTCCTTACTAACAACCTCCTTTCCAGTACTCAGCATGGTTTCCGACCAAACCATAGCACCACCACTGCCTTACTCTCCTTTACTAGCACTATCCTTCAGCATAAAAATAATGGCTATCTCTCCTCTGCTACTTTCCTAGACCCATCTAAAGCATTTGACATGGTCCCACACAAGCAACTTATCTCTGTCCTCAATAACCTATCCTTCTCACAATCAGTCACCAACTGGTTTCAGAGTTACCTGTCTGACCGCCAACAATTCATTGTATGGCAGAATGACATATCTCCCCAACTACCTGTCTCCATAGGGGTTCCCCAAGGATCCATCCTTGGACCCCTACTCTTCTCTGTTTACACCAATAATCTAGCCTCTTCTGCCAAACATGGCACACTCATACAATACGCAGATGACTCGACCATCATCTGCTCAGCCCAGTCCCTACCAAAACTGCAAAGAGTCACACAGGAAGCCTTTTCCTCTGTTGAAACATGGTTATCCGATGCCCAATTAATACTCAACCCAAACAAAAGTAAACTACTCATCTTCCAACCCACCAAACATACTCAAAACAACTCTCACTTTAACATCACAGCAAAAGACAACGCCACTATATACCCAACTGAACACACCAAATTGCTAGGCGTGTAAATAGACAATAAACTAAAATTTGACATTCACATATCCATGACCATAGAAAAAGTCCACAAAAACTAGGAGCATTACAGAAATACGCAATTTCTCACCAAAGCAGCAAAGATTTCAATAGCAAATTCCCACCTTATCTCCACCCTACTTTATGCCTCTCCAATATATACCAACCTAAGGCAATGTGATCTAAACAAGCTAGAGACCTGCTACAACAAAATCGCCAAATTCGCCACAGGGGCATCCTACCGTAGTCACCACTGTCTCTCACTTGCTGAACTGGGCTGACTTGAACTACCTCACCTCCTTCAGTGGCATCAACTTTCCCTCGCCCACAAACTAGTAAACCATCCACTAAATGTCCCATCCCTCCAGAATCTACTCCAACCCTATCGCACCACCAGACCACTAAGATCCAGCAACAAAAATCACTTGCAGATCACTAAAGCCAATAACTCTGCTGGTGAAGCACTATTCTCTTGTGCCATAGCCAAATTATGGAACTCACTCCCACCCACAATTACCTCCGTATCATCATGCACCCACTTCAAAACTTTATTAAAAGCGCACCTAAAAACATGCTGGCTATGCCCTTGCAACTCCCACTCTAATATCATCCGCCTCATCCAACCACTACCTTTCTTTCCACTCCACTAACTACCTTGATTATAGCAAGCTCAGATGCTCATAAGCCTAGTACTTATTATACAGCAAGAACTTCTCATTGTAACATTTGTTAATGTCTGTTATGTACTTCACATATAAAGATTCTAGTTGTCTACTGATGTACTATGTTCTTCATCTGTAAATATGTTGTAAGTAATTGGTATGTTATATTGTTAATCGCTATGTAATCCAATGTAAAGACTGTCTGTTTATTTTACTGTGGAGCTTTTCTCCCCAGGCCTCCGCTGAAAATGGACCTACGTCCAGTCGGACACTCCCAGTTAACAAATTTAAATAAATAAATAAATAAATAAATAAATAAATAAACTTGAAACCACCCTTCTTAAGTTCAAAAGCCTCTAATGGGAGGAACTATATCTAAATTTCTGCCTAGAAAATCATTTGGTCCCAAAGGGTCTAAGAGTGTGCAAGAGACTTTGTTGCCATGACATCAACAATGAACGCATCACAAAATGGAACACAATACTCAAGGATATGGGACATAGGCTAGCTCTCACACAACAAGGACAAACAAACCAAAGTCAAATTGTACCTCTCACAACATGAAGCTGCCTGCTACACCAGAGAAAATAAAGATATGAAATTCTGGACTCTGCTAGAGAAAACTAGATGTTTTTGAAAATAAACTGAGAGAGAAGAAGCTCCAGAAAATTAAGAGGGATGTCAAGAATGACCAATATCCTAACCACTACTACTCCCACCACCCCCAACAAAGAAACTCCAAACAAAAGCAAACTTACATTAAAAAGAGAGATGCCTATTTTTCCAGTCAATTGATAGAGCGTCCCACATATAACCAAGAACAGGCTACACATGAAGTTCCGTCGACTCCAACATCCTGTCAGAAATTTTTAAGCCTGACATCCTAAATCAGGATTTTGAGGCATGCCAGAACTCCTCAAGATTGTATCCAACATCTAAGCACAACCAGACAATAGAAACTCCCCAGGAACACCACATCACCACAAAACCCTCAACAGGAACCCAAAGATTAACTTTACAACCACAGCACTCCAGAGAAGAATGGCAACCCATATTGGCAAAGTAACCAGAATGCATCTATCATTATCAGGATGAAACATGGCAAGGGAAGAGGGACCTGAAACACATCTGGAAACCCCCCCCACAGACCCCCCAACAGACAAGGCTAGAGGAACAAAACATGCCCATGGGATCAATAAAAGTATGGAACTGTTCAAAGACACCCCTCACCAATGGCAAATGCAACATTCTCCAAAAAGTCCTCACATTAATCCCACAACAATGAAGCAGCTTGACTCAAACCATTATTGACCTAATATTATTTACATGGAAACTCAACTTAGATTTTTTTCCATGACAGGGAACCACATGACCAAAATCCCACCAAAAACTATCCTCTAACGCAAATGTAAGAAACCAAAAAACTTTTGCTCCCCACCTCACCCCACCATAACCACCTTTGAAAACAAATGCAAAGTGGATTTTCAAAAGATTCTACAAAAACCTCCCACAAGAAAATGTTACTGTCTGAACCCTCATGAACTAAGGGCTCTCAAAAACCTTAGCAGAGACTCCACATGGAGGATAATGAAAGTGGATAAGGCCAGGGGCATCCTAGTCACTGATACTGCCTCCTACAAGGACAGAATTACCTCCCTGCTTAATAACCCCAGGTATTATGAGCAGCACAGCCTCAGCACCATAAAAACAGCATACACGAACATCATCACAGAACTGACTTTTCTCAGCGATGAAGGACTCATCAGTAACTACTTGTTTGAATTCCTAAACGTGACTTACCCAAGGCTCCCCTGCTTTTTTGGTATTCACAAACCCCACAAAAATATTGTTGACCCTCTATACAGACCTGTAATTGCCAGTGGTGGTAGTATCACAGAACCCATCAAAGATCAAATCAAGCTACTAGCCAAAAAAAAAAATGATCCTTTACCCCAGAGACCATGGATTTCCTAAAGAAAATTAAATACATTCCAATAAACGGGGTTGAAATCTTGATAGTTATACATGTGGAAGCTCTATACACAGTTCTTTCCCACAATTACTAAATTTGAGATTAAATCAAACCCTACCAAAAATAATGGAACACACTCCCAGAAGAGACTGAAACCCTCAGCAGTTTACTATGAATACTGTTAGAGAACAACTACTTCAAATTTGATGAGCAGTTCTGCAGACAGACCACAGGGATAGCCATGGGGGGAGCCATGGCCCCAAGCCTGGGCAACACCACCTTGGGCAAATGGGAAAAATAATTAATCTACAATTCCTCTTATTTCAACCAAATGGGTTGCTAATTCAGATTTATATATGAAATTTTTATTATCTGGAACAGAAATGAAGTACAACTGCAAGAATTCCTGCATCACATCAGCAATACCACCTCCTTCCTAAAATTTACTACCACACACAACAAAAACACAGTGAACCTTTTGGATTTACAGATAAGAAAATCAGCCTCCAATGAAAAACTCATCAACAACCTGTACTGTAAACCAATAAGAGTAAACCTAATATTGCACCACAGCAGCATGCATCCCTTCAAGACAAAGATGGATGTTATCAAATCCCAAGGACTGAGGATTGCAAGGGTGTCCAAAGAATGTGCAGACTTCAATAAGAACATAATTAACCTTGAAAAATAATTCCTAGCCAGAAGTTACTGCAACAAACTCATTAAAGAAATGTACTTTCATTTCCACCAAAACCAGCAACTCTGTTCTCAAAGACAACAATGACCTGGCTCTAAAAAAGACTGCTTAAACACAGAGACAAGAACAAGAACAACATCAGTATGATATTAACCTATTCCATGGATATTCAAGAACTTAAGAGAGCCATTAACTACAACTGGCTCATTATTAGCGACAACAGCACAGTCAGCAGGATTCTTCCTCCCAAACCCAGCTTTATCATCAGGAGAAACAGAAACATTCATGATTTCATCAAGAACATCACAACTTCACCACTATCAGACCGACCACTAGGGACCTACCCCTGCAGACCACATGAATACAATTACTGTCAATTTATGAGTGGGAGAGCCATTTTCCACTGTCCCAACAGCAAAAAATTTTAAAGAAGCAGGTCCTACAGAAACTGTAGAATGGACAAAGTTGTTTACTGCATTCAATGTCAGGAGTGCTCAGCCTTCTACTTAGGTAAAACCATCAACAAATTAAAAACAAGGATTGTCAGACATTGTACTGATATTAGACAAGACTCTTCCACCAGTACACTGGCCAGGCATGCAAAGGTAAAACTGGGACACAACAAGTTCTCCTTCCTAATCCTCAAACAGATCACCTCATGACTCCATGAAGCCAGCACCAATGACAAGTTGAAGAAAAAAGAACTAGAATGCAAAAATCAGACTTCAAGCCAGCAAACTCCCAGGGTTCAACACAACACTCTCAAAAAACTGGATTTTGAACCTTAGGAAATTTGACCATTATTAATTCTACTAATGATGGCGACATGCCTGCAGTCTGGATTCTTATTGTAATAATACTGCCATGCACTGGTTTCATTTCTGGACGTAATGGTGAATTGCCTTATTTTTTCAAACCTTCTGCCAGATTTATGTGCCTTCTTAATTCAATTTGCTTTACTTGTAAATTTCTCCCTTGGTATAAATTTATTTCATTGTCCCCCCCCCCCTCAGTTAGTAATGGTGATTACCTGACTTACTGGATCCCTATCTCAGTTATAATCATTAAGGAAGATCCTTTCCTAATGGATGCAATTTATTGACAGACTAATTTCATAACTTCCATATTGTCTATTATTGTTTATCCCCTCATAGCTGGCAGCTCAGTGGCACCCTCCATCTTCCTTGCTGTTCTTCTACTGCACTTTTAACTGATTTGAGCTTTCCACATTTCATACACACATTATGGCACAATTGCTTTTCTGGACAATTGTTCTTTGCCTCCCTCTCCTGGCATCTAACAAGCTTGACTAGTGCTATACTCGACCTCCTGTTAAAGCCCAGCACCCACAGATATTTTTATAAAAGGAGCCTTTTGCAATCACCCCCGTTTAGCTGCAAAATTGACATCATCACCTAAAGATGTTTTGTGCCTGATCCATCCCCCCGCTTAGCAGACTTGGGTAAGGGGATTCACATTATTTAACCAATTATAGTGTTTATCAGAGCACTTCAAGCCTTTCAAGCATAAATGTGTTTCTTTAGAAACCACATGTCCTATATTTTTGCTTTACACTTCAGTTCCCGACTATATGATTTTTTTGGTTTACTATGGCAACGTTGAAATTGCCTTGGTTGACTGGCACATGGTCGAAAGGCAGTTTCCCAAGTAGGCAGAATGTTGACCCAAAGTCGATCGAGTTACACTACAGTGAACAAGTAGTGCAAGTTGATCATTTTGGTTCAACATTGTGCAGGGAGGTCATGCTTCAGTGAGGAACAGGGAATCAGCCCATTTCCTCACTGTAGTGCGATCTCGGAGTTGGTATATTTAATGTACAGGGGGAGTGGGGGTGCTGGGGGGGCATAGCCCCCCTGCAAAATACTAGAAATAAAGTTCCATTGACTGTAGAGTTCAAAGGTACATTAATGTGCATAGCATGAAGTGAGTGACGTCACCTCCTGCTATGTCGAATACATCAAACCATGGTGGTCGATGTATTCAGTATTGCTTTGGGTTTACATTTGAAATTTCGCATTCAGCATTTCGAGTCAACCTTTGTTATTGGTCGACCGAAGCAGATTCGAACTTTCAATAGTAAACCAATTTTTTACCTAACTAAAAGTCCATTTTCAGCTAACACAAGAACAGACTAACCATGAGGCCCCTGACACCAATGTACTTGCCCTCCAGCTCACAAGACATGTGGGATCGTGTCGCTCATTAAAACTTTATGTATACCGCTGGAGGATCCCAGCTGGTTTTCTAGTAAATCCATGTTTTTTCTGGGTAGGTTCTAAACCCGCTGCATCACAGCTAGTGTGTTTTAAATCACTCTGAGCCATTTTAACTGAATGACTCAGATTGCCCACTTAGTTCTATAAAGACTCATGCTTTAGAACCTTTAAGGCATCCTTTGCTCTTAGCTTTCCGATTTCTCATAATGCGGTGATAATGCTATATATATTTTTATTTTTATTTCTGTTTCTGGATGACACTATATTATATTTCACTGGGATTATTATCTAACCAAAAGGCTGTTTCTAACTAACATGGGGTTAGACTAACCACATGGACCTGGTCACCAATTTATGTGCCCTCCAGCTCCACATTGCATGTGGTACAGCTTTCCCAGGTTATATCTTTCTGTAAAACTGACAGGTCAAAAACAAACATAAATATGATAGAGTGGAGTCTTGAGGATAAGAAAGAAATTATGTATTGTTACTACTGTGCAAGAAGTCCAGATTTTCTGGACAGAAGATATACAAAAAGATTAAGAGAGAAATTAGAGGAAAGAAAAATACTTGCATAAGAAAAACTGTCAAAAGCTTCAAATAGAAATTTGTGTTCATTAATACATCAGATTCATGAAAAACATTATATAGACCAAGAAACCTTAGTCCATTTGGAAAAAGAAGCAACTAAGGAAGTGAGGAAATATAGAGAACAAAATCTAGAGATTTTTGAAAGGTATAAAAAAGAAACATGGAAATGGGAAAGAAAGAGAGATCTGATATGGTGTAATATTTATGCAAAGGAGAAAGTGAAATTAATCAATGCAAAAAAAGCAGCTCTAAAGGTATTTGAAGCTAAATATAGACAAAGTCACCCAGATATGGAAAATTTCACAATACAAAAATAAGATCACAAAGGCTGAATGTACAACAGAAGATTAATAAAGTAGAAGTTAAAAAACTAGAAGCCAAAGTTATGGAATACCTGCAAAGTGAAGGATTTAGTGTAGAAAGTCTAACACAGGTTATGTCACAGCATAACAAAACAAGTCCCCAAAGTAAGGAGAAACAGGAGGAGTGGGAGAGATCTGAAAAAGAAATATGGACATGGGGAAGAAAAAGAGATTTATTTAATACAGAGCAATATTTATGCAAAGGAGAAGCAAAACTAGTCAGTACAAAAAAGCAGCACCAGAGATATTGGAAAATGTTTACAATACAAAAAATACGAAAACAAAGGGGGGAAGTAAAATGAAGATCAGTAACGGAGACATTAAAGAAATAGAAACAAGTTATGGATTACCTGAGAAGTGACTCATTTAGTGTAGAGAAACTAACTCTGATAATATCACAGTATAATAGGACAATGAATCCCCAAATTAAGGAGAAAGCAGTGGAGCAGGAAGCATGTGATCAGTTGCCATATGGAGATACTTTGGAGCCTTCAGCAGGAAACCAAGAGAAAAGTTCACTTGGAGTTGCACAGCAAAGGAAGGAACAGGAAACTGTGGCAACTCTGACTCACTCAATGTTGTGGAGTGATAGGCCAGAGAGTTCATATGAAAGAGCAATAGATGACACAGGTTGAAGCTGAAGAAAATATGTCACAGAAAGATGTACTGAAACTTTCTGTAGCATGCCTGCAGGAAATAGACAACAAAGAATGTGCCCCTAGTTTAGAAGAAAATGATCTATGAGAAGAGTTGTTTGATTTAGTAGAGAGGGATAGACATATTAATATCCATGAAAGAAACAGATTACAGAAAGTCAATAAGACCCAAAATGTTAGATGTTTGATAAAACAAATGAACACAGTAATCAAGACTGTTCATAGAAATTAATGCAATATAACAGAATTAAATAGGATATATTACTGTGCAGCTAAACCAATAACAGATAAAGTCTTACCACAAAAACAAAGGGCAGTAAGGGAAAGGAAGGGGTGAAATCAAATGCCATCATGGAAGTATCAAATACAAAAAACTATAAAGCAATTAAGAGAAGAAGTATTGCTGTTAGAAAAGTACAGAAGAGGGAACAGATCAATGAAAATACTCAGAAAAATACTCAAAAAAATAGACATGATAAAAATAATGCATAGTATCAGAACAGACCAGGATCTATTGTATACTATTGCAAATAATAAACTAAAGATATCAGCAAAGGCAGAAAAAATTAATTGATGACCCAAAAAAGTTGTGAAACAAGGCAAAAGGAGTAGAAACACCACCAAATAAAGAAGCAATAGAGACATTTTGGAGAAATATCTATGAAGATCCTGTGGAACATAAGAAATGCTGAATGGACAGAATAAATAAGAAGAAAGAATAAGAATATGAGGTTCAAATGTACAGGATATGAAATAGGATATAATAACAGTTAGAGAAATTGAAACAAAATCAAGAAAAGCTCCTAAAAGGACAACCCCAGGCCTGATGCAGTACCTAACCTCTGGCTAAAGGTATTAACATCTTTACATGAAGATTTAGCCCTGAGTAAGAACTATTTATATGTTCATCCAAAACAGATACCAACTTGGTCAACAACAGGAAAATTGTATCCTTCCTTAAGAGAGAGGACCTACAAGATATCCTGTCTGCCCCAATCTGCCCACCTAACATCTTTGACAGTGCATCCCCCAGGGAATCCTTAAAGTCCACCAACTCACTGCACTCCCAGAAAATATGTTACCAATTTCATCTTTCCTCTCCATCACACCTCCAACATTTGCAATCTGCCTGAAGAAAAATTCTCTGGAGTCTACTCAGGGTATTAAAATATCTATGTAAACATTTCCAAGCAAAAATTCTAAATCTTCTAGATTGTGTTGCTTATTTATGAGACATACATATATCCTACCATTGTTTCTTTTTGAATTGCTTATCCAGTCTCCCCAATCCTTTCAAACTTCCTCTGATTGATTCTTATAGTTATCATGCAATATTTTATATGCTCTACTAATTATTCCTTTTTTATGGCAGCTTCTGTTCTAGATTCTACTAAAAACTCTACCAGTGCTGGTCTTTCATGTAGGACCCCCTATTTCTTTCTCTTTGCCTACACTTCGATATCAATCCTTGATAGGGAAGGCAATATCTAACCCGCAGCCCAAATAAATTATTGTCATCTTCCCATTCTATCATCTTTACCTCTCTGGTTATTTGCTCCCAATACCTTGGTCCCTTTGCTAGTTTTCTCCAATAAATTCCATCCCCCTCTTGCCTATTGTTTATATTCCTGATTATAGTAATCCCTATCAGCAGAATCTCCTTTCTCCATTCCAATGTTTGCTTAGTTCTTGGAATACTTTCTGCTACTTGCTGAAAGAGTTATTTCTATGGTGTGCATAAAGCTTTTAAAATGCATTGTTCAGCATAGGCTATAAATCATTTGTTGATTTTTTTGCAAGACTGTGATTATATCCAAAATACATGATGCACATAAAAGGTGGTTTGTCAGAGTTAGCTACTACATCCAAAGCAGAGAGGAGGTGTGGGGCATACTAGCAATGAAATGACATGCATACAAATGAAAGGCTACAGTGTTTAGCTTTCTTTGCATAAGTTAATATGTGTTTTCCTTAAAGCTACTTAGGTTGTTTTTCAGGAAAAACAGCTAAACTGCACAAGGCATACTGCAAAGCAGCCACTTAAACACTTACCAATGCAAAAGTTGTAAGATGTACCTTATTCCAAATTAGGCAAGCTGGGGACAAACAAAAGTATCAAAGGAAAATAAGTCATGATATCCTTTTGGTTGTACTTGCAGTAAACAAAGTTAAGAAAAAAACTGTAATATGAAGTAAAAATTTGTTTCAGAAGAAACAAAAATTATTCCTCTTTATCTTGAATTTGCATTTACAGTATAAAAACCTATTGTGTTGTTTACTAAATCTATCATGTCTGACAGATATGCATACAAATATATGCCAGGTAAACAAGTCTGCATCCCCTTTGCTCTTCCTGCTGTACCTGAAGAGGAGGAGATCAATTACAATAGAAGTCAGACTCAAACACAGATGGATAGATTATTCAGGGTGATTGTGAGTATGCAGGCATTATTCGTGTTTAGAAAATTAATATGTGAAATTAAACAAAGCATACTCAATGTAAACTGAAAATAGTCTTTTTTTCTTAAATAATAATTCAGATATAAGTAATAATTGAAACATAATTGCAGAAATATTGTACTGCTACCTTGGTAAATAAACAAAATAAAAAAGTAAATAAAAAATTTGCAGCACAATCCATTTCAGTACCATGTTGCAGAGTATTTCCTTAGTGTAACATTTAGCACCATATCATATATTTTATCAACATATTAGATGCTTAGTAAGCATTAACATTAATTTATGAGTGAATTTAATGCCTCCATTTTGTGTGTCTTTTTACCTACCCTCTCTCTCTTTTTGTTTTAAGTATGCATTACTTTGCATTTTTTCCTTTCTCTCCCATTTATTTTCCTTTTTGACAGGTCCAGATATCCCAGCAGAAGCACAACCACTTTCTTCCTATGTCATGGATTATCCCTGATCACCTTCTGTCCATCCAGGGACATCCTTACAAGATTGGGGCAGTGGCTGTGGGCCTGTAGGCACCCTGATGTGGCACAGCCTGGAAAGCCATGATTGTTTTCTTCTTTGGGACCTGGTCAATGATATGATATAGCAGGCAGTGGAGAGGCCCCTTTGGCCCATGCTGGACCCTCTTCAGTATGTGCAAGACTTGCTAGCCCAGTTATCTTTGACCATTGAGTCAAATGAGGTGTCTGCCTACTCCATGTCAGTGGTCTTTCACTGTATGAGTATCAGGCAATGGAAACATTTGAGGTCCTCTAGACTGGGGTGGGCTTGGCTTCAACTCTCTTCACCGCCCTACTTCCTTAATCTTCTCTCCTATACCTTGTATCCTACTTCCTCCTAAACTCCCTCTCATATAAAAAAGGGGTCTATCCCCTACCAAAAACATAGAACCCTTCTTCTCCCACCTCTTCAAGCATAACCCTCTAGAGGTCTTTCTTCTGTATTTCCCTGTATTATGTCTCTCTATGTTCCATATTTGCTATCTTCACCTTTCACACCTTTCAAAGAATCAATCAGGGTGTCCACATAGGGACAGCCTATGTAGACAATGAGGAAAACTCCTTTATCTTTTTAAAAATTCAATCTGAATAGCTATGCTGAGCACCACTAGCCTTAACTGCCTGTAATTGGTTCAAGTGGGCTTGCACACTGCCTTGCTCCTCCACACCTTCTGAAAAAATTGAGAAAGTTCTAGAAATCATGAGTTTGTTCACATGGGCTTTCTCATTGCTGTAGTCATCACATATAGCATGTGCTCAATATACTTGCATATAGGTGTAGCTGTCTGCTTTGCAGATAACCCGTGTGCAATTGCAAGCCCTGGGATTATGAATACCACCCTAGAGCTTATGAGAAAAGGTTGCAAACATCAGCCCTTTAGTCTGTCTTATTTCATGCACATTAGAGGGGATATGACCTTATTTATAATGCTACTAATAATAGTTTTTAATGGGAATGCCTAGGATTAAGGACAATAGTGAACAATTTTCCATTCAAATTCTTATGAACTATGAGGAAATATAACAAATCAATATGTTGGTTGTGACACCCATGCACTGGCCCACTAATCAAGGAGCCTCAGTCCTCACCACGAGTACCAGTGAGGGGCATCCACATTGGGAGGATAACAAGTACACACACAGTAAAGTACAATTTCTCTTAATAATACACAGAGATCACAGTCAGTCTGGGGCTGGTTTCTCCATTTCTCTCCAGATCCCCAGTGAGACTACCCACTGGCACAGCTATAGGGTTCAGATCTCAGCTGAGTAGTCAAGCCATAGCCTCCAGTACCCTCTCTGTCCAACCAATACTTCACATCCCTGCTCAAGTAGCTGACACACACACACACACACGCACACGCACATGCACACGCACACACATACACACACACACACACACACACACACACACACACACACACACACACACACACACACACACACACACACTTCGAGAGGGTCTGTATTATAAGATCAACATTTGAAAACATCAAACAACATATGGTCAACTCCATATGGTCAATGTCTTCAAACATCAACCTTATAAAAAGACAAAAAAAAAAGAAAAAAGTACCCTAATGGGTTTAGGCAGGGGGGCAAGCCCCCTGCTCCCCCCACTTGGGTGCTGTACCCCCCACAGCCCCCTCTACTTAAATATGCCAACTCTGAGACCGCACTACATTGCAGTAAATGTTTACATGCTCGAGATTCTGAGCGTTCGATATTCTCATGTCAATAATGTCAGATTCGAGAATATAATATAGACCCCTTTGAGATAACACACAGACACTCCTGGGGAAGGCTGGCACAGGTTCTCCAGTTATGCCCCCTTCTGCCCAGACTTCTTCTTTTTCTTTCAGCTTTTCCCGGTTAGAGGTCGCCACAGTGGATCACCTGTCCACTCATGATTGGCTGTGGAGTTTTACTGTGTTGAGTTGCCAGCCCGGCGCCCAACCTTCCACAGAAGGCACACACACATACACACTCAAACCTAGGGCCAATTTAGAATGTCCAATCCACCTACAGCATGTCTTTAGGATGTGGGAGGAAACCGGAGCACCAGGAGGAAACCCATGCAACCACAGGGAGGACATGCAGACTCCGCACAGAAGGCACTCCAGCCGAGGATTGAACCAGAGAACCTCTTGCTGTGAGGCAACAATGCTAACCACTGCACCACCGTGGCCGCCCTTCTGCCCAGACTATAAGGTAGAAATCACTGCCACCAACTACTCTTATCAGCTACTAATAAGGCCCTTCCCAAAGGGTGACTAAATCTACTGTGTAATGTTATTATTATCCGATTAGTAAGTGTGACGAACAGCAAGACTATTGGAGTGGCTTTGTACAGTATCACCAAATACATGCAAGTAATCTCAGAGCTTAAATTATCTCTACACAAAACAGCCACAGTTGAATGGTTTAAAAATATTTAATAATAAATAATAAAAAACACAAGACAATACTCATTGATTCAACACAGTGACAATAGAGAGTTCAGAAATCACAGGAAATACTTTAAAACAACATTGTAGAACAGTCTGACATAAATATAGAAAACAGCCAGACTAATCTTACTATTTCTATCTCTAAGAGAAATCACTGTTCTAAATATGTCACTTACAGAGCAAAGCAAAGTGCTGGTGAGTTGTTGTCAGTTTCAGAACAAAATACAAAATGCCCTTCTTCCTTTCTGTCCTAAAATTGGTAATAAGCATTACTGCTAAGGCATTTCAGATTACATCATTCTTGTCACTTCTTTGAGTTAGTTCCCAGGCTAACAGAACACAGAAATTAACATTTCTTTGTGATCAGCACCTGCCAGGAAGCAACAGCAATAAAAGACACTTTACATGTGAAACCTAGTAATTGTCTCTGCCTTAGGACAATAGAAAGAATTTCTAGCTGCAAACATCCTGTCTCCTAGTTTGAGGCCACACACAGTTGTAAATTCTTTACTTATCAGCTTTCTTCCAGCAGGGTGCACTGTAGTTACATTTTTGAAGCTTAGCACATAACACAGTTTTCTTACATTTTTCAAGCAAGTATGTGGATCATATTAATATTTACAAGGTCATAGAATTATTTACAAAAGTCTATCTAGCTAGGCTCGCAGCCTTCATGTTGGCGACTGGACAAAGTAGTCAACCCACATAATTCACTGCCATTTAAGGTCCAGTGAGGACAAAATAGTCTTAGATGCTTAGTGTGGGCAAACGAATATGGTATAAGGACAGGTGAATTGGGTTTCTTGCTTGACCCTAATATTCTTTTGTTTTGCACCCTGCCCAACAGCAGCACATACTCCTAAATCTCTAGAATATTTCAACTGCTGAAGGTTATGACTTGTACCTAGGACTGCAGCAGCAGATGTCAAAGGATCAGTCTCTCTACATGTCACATCATTCAACGCAGAAGAATTTTGGGAATTGTTATAATTCCTGATATGCTCTTTCCATAACCTGAGACCACAGAATGTTATCTATGAGCATCACAAAGTTTAACAAATGTTTCCCTATCCAAGTGTCCCTCTACCAATTTGAGTTCATAGGCACTCATTTCTCAGTTAGTATTGCACCCAAGACCTCCTCATTCACCATTCTGACCCCAGAAACTGCTGTCAGTGTTAGAATCCTCCATCACAGAGCAGTAGGGACATTTCCATGTTGCCCTGGTGAAATGTCCCCTAATCTGTATGAATACTATCTTATGCCTCCCCAGAAATAAGCCACAGCATAGTGGGACTAGTTTGGTCTACAAAACATGAAACAAAATAAAATAAATACATTTTAAAGGGAACTTCTATTACTGTAACCAGTGTGCAATGTGACCTTTATTAGGTAATTCAGTAAAGGCTCTTGATGAATGTATGTAATGTCTAATATCTTATTTTTCTAGACTACACGCATACTTTTCATTCTACTTACGCTGCATTTTGCTAGAATTATATTTACTTTGAAAGCAGGCACTGCATTTTTGTTTTATTCCAAATATTGATTTGATGACGATGTTTTCTGCAATATGATAATTCCCACTCTTGGCACATCTATATCATGACATCCACATGCAGTAACAGACCAGTCTCATATTCTTACTTTTGATGGTAAAAATGTTTATTCCATTTCTGCTTTTGCATTCTCATGTTTTGAATATTAATTTGACTGTTGTTCTGATTAATTCAATCACACAAGTCACTCTCATAAGTATTAATTCATTATTTGTTTTATTTTCCACTGAACCAGCAATCCTTCAGCTGCACTACACTGCAACCATCAATGTATTTGAAGTTTGGTGGTAATTATAAACCTCGGGTGGAGGAGAATGACAAAATGTATGTCTTTAAACACAAATTTCAGACTTATTGCAAGCCTAAGTAGAATCCACCTTGTGTTAGGAATTGTTTATCACTAAGAATCAATGGCTTCATAGGTTCATAGGTTCATATGAGATTACTAATCTAACAGTTTAAGGGTCCTTACAAGCTTAGCCGATATAACCCAATTTTACCCATAATATGGTCCCTAGGGGAAAAAGGATTATATAGATTTGTGCCTGTGCATTGAATATCTTACAGACTGCCCATGTCCAAAAGGGACATAGGCACTACCCCAGGTGTAAATTTGTGATTCTCCATCCAGTGATCCAAATTCCATTAGAAGAGGGCCATGGACGGAACTAAAACATAAAACACCAGATTGTGAGTTTTATGATTTGTATGATTCGTTGATAATTGACAAAATTATGTGCGGAATCAAACTGAGGAAATCAGAGGCAGACAAAATCTGACTTGACATTACATAAAGTGCTTAATACATGTACAGCGAGTGAGCTTTCAAGAATGCAATTTAAAACCAGTACTGATGAGGAAGTGTGTAAAATAAAGGCTGTGTCTAAAAATATGGCAACATGAAGCCCAAATCTACTTAAAAAGAAATGACAACTACATGGCACCCAAGATGATGCAAGATTATAAAGAGGATCTATTGGAGAAAGATCTGAAAGTTTTATGAATTGTTTCTCAATTACCACTACATGCTGACAAACTGGAAGAGCTTAGTTTGTACAAATAAAGTCTGTGGCCTACAATTGCTACACTGTATAATTATGAATGGGTATCCAAGTAATTCTATATTATAAACTTTCAAGTTTATTTTTCATAAGGAAATGGTCTTTCCTGCTGCACACAAGGATTGTTGTTTAATGGTAACTGAGTCATTATTTCTACTCAGTGACATGTTGCCATGATGAGTAATCTATGAGTCACATATTACAATGATCAAATAATAAAGAAAGATCTGACAATGTTGTTTACTGGCCTAAGATGGCTAATTAGACTGGACAAATGCAGTAGAAATGTAAAGTCTGTAATATGTTCAGGAAACAATTTGAAAGGATTAAATTCTATCACATAAAATGTTGACTTTTCCTTGGGTGAAAGTGGCAATTAACTCGTTTCAATACAAAGATGCATATTGTTTCGTATGTATGGACTACTGTGCCAATTTTGTGTAAGCTGTTAAATGAAACCACAGGTCATGATGCCGAAGTGCTGAGGTCTGTCTTCATAAGCCATAGCCACTCTGATGACATGGGAATCCTGATATCAGACAAAGGTCCACAATTTATGAGCCAGGAATTCCTTAATTTGATGAGAGAAACAGAATTCAAGCAAACAATCTCAATTCGTAAGTATCCCCAGGGCCACTGCCAAATGTAATGAATAGTCCATACAGTTAAAAATCTTATAAAAATGTGACAGTTCATAAAATTAAGACTGATGTCAATACTAGAATACAGGAGTTTACTATTAAAACTGTAGGGTTCTTGCCAGCTTAGTTCCTGGGGGTAAACTGTTTGACATACTCATTAGCACCTGATACCAGGAAAAATCACTTCTGAGATCAGTTACTTAGAGAAGAGAGATATGATTGTTTCAGTGCAAAATGAATTATTTCTTTTTTCTCCTGTCTTCAGCAAATGTGGGTAAAAGCACAAATTCCTAAAGATAGCATTCAGATTAGCACAATTTGAATACTTATGTTTCAACATAAGAACTAGCTTCCACTTTCTTCTTGATCTGACACTATCATGGGCATGAAGTCTGAGAAGTAACATAATAAGTTATTAGTCAGAAAGTAAAGCATCTATAGAATGTTGAGTTATCTGAAAAAGAAGATGTGCAACATTTAAGAAAGACTGTCAGACTTAAAGTTTTCTCTTATTTTTTAATTTTCCCACCTTTATTTTGTTTCACTTGTTTATTATATCAAGAAGTATACACACAAAGCTACTCAAAGAATGATGAAAAGGACCATCTGATATGCAACTGAACCTCCACATCAAAACAGACAAACCATTCTGGGACCAAATGTATATCACTAATCACGGGGTACAGAAGAATTACCAAACAACAAAAAGCTAGCACCAGTGATCAGCATCCAAGTTCCTCCTTTTACTAAAATAACATTATAGCACAAGGCAAACAGACCGGTTTCATCTAGCAAGCCTTCATCAGTGTGTGATAATTCCAGTGAAGCCAAATCCCAACATTCATAAACAATGTCATGCCCTCATTATCCAATCACAAGTGTTCATTTAAACCCGGTGAAAAAAGATCACCCATAGGTTCATAGGTAGGTACTAGGCCATTTGCCCGAAGTTATTTATAAGTCTAGCCAGAATGTGTTTGATTTTGCCGCCCCCTTAGATTAGTTCCCAGTGCCTCTGTCCAGCAGAGCCACTGAAGTGATCCCTGAGGTAAACTTTCTGTTTCCCATCCACTTATCAAGGTTTCTTTTGAAGAGTGTTAGCAAGGAGCTCTGCCTAATGTAGACTGGGATCTTGTTCCAAAGCATGGGAAGTCTCTGGGACAGGAATCTATCCCTCCAGCACATCCTATTTATTGTTGTGGTGAGGTTTAGATCCCTAGAGCATGTAACTCGAGGGGATAAGGTTTTCTTTAGCCTGTCCATCAATTCTGGGTTGGACATGGCCTTGTATGTCAGGCAGAGATCACCTCTGAGTAGGCGGTATGCAACCGAGTACAACTGGAGTTTCTTCAGTCGAGCTGCATAGGGCATCTCTTTGAGGCCAGTGATCCTCTTGGTGAGGTACTTCTGTGGTCTTTCCAGCTGCTACAGGTGTCTTGTAAGGTACATCCCAAATGGGGCATTGTACTCTATGATGGGTCTGATGAGTGATGAGTAGAGGGGCACAATGACCTCTTTTGATCTGGATATGCACCCTTATGTGATTAGGTAGGCCACGTAGAAGGATTTTCTAACCACTTTGGCAATGTGATTATCAAAGGTGAGATTACTATCTACTTGGGTCCCCAGATCCCTTATTACGTCTTCCATATTTAGGGGACTATTACCTATGTGGTAGTTTGTTGGTACTTTGTTTTTTCCAAAGCGGATGACTATGCACTTTTTTGGCATTTAGCTTGAGGCCATGATTTTGACACCAGGTATCCATCTCAGTGAGACCCTTTTGAAGGATGTCTGTGTCAGCTGGAGAGTCAGTTATAGCCCCTAGTTTGCAGTCATCTGTGAACTTGGTCAGCCATAGTCCTCCTGTGCTCACCTGTACCCCTGTAAAGTATATGCTGAACAGGAGGGGTCCTAGGACTGAGAGCACCCTGGGAAACGCCACTTGTAACCGGTTTAGAGTTGGACCTAGCTCCCAAAACTCTCACCATGTGAGTTCTGTCCATGAGTCAGTTGGCAACCCATCTTGTGACATAGGGGTTTATGTTCAGGCTGGTGAGCTTGTCTATAATACCAGAATGGGGAATGGTGTTGAAGGCCTTAGCGAGGTCTAGGTAGGCTGTGTGTACCACCTTTCCCTCGTCTGTAGCCTTGGTAACTGTCTCAAAGAAGTTCACCAGGTTTAGGAGGCATGATCTGCCCTTAACAAAGCCAAACTGGGTAGGGTCCAGTGTTTGGAGGTTCCCAATGTCTCTGTTAGTGAGTTCCATGATGATGCACTCCATAGCCTTGGAGACAAAGCTAGTCAGGCTTATAGGGCAATAGTTCCCGGGGTCTGTTGTGGCTCCACCTTTGTGGAGTGGAATAACCATTGCTGTGCACCACTCTATGGGTATGTAGCCTGTGGAGAGGCTGAGTTTGAACAGTGTGTTTAGGTGAGGGGTTAGTTTGTCTTTGAGCTCGTGTAGGACGCAGCCTGGGACACCGTCCGGTCCCATTGATGCTGTGTTTTTGGCTTTGGAGAAGGCTGTTTTAACCTGACTGTCTGTGATTTCAGGGACTCTACATTCTTCTGGTATGGTTATGGGCCCTTTTGGGGGTGAGAGGGGGGTGAAGTTTGTGCTGAACCTGTCTGCCAGGATGTTGGCGATATCAGTTGGTTCAGTGTATTTTGTGCCATTCTGCACTAACTCCGAGCAGATCTGAGCATTGCCACTTAGATTCTTGACATAGCTAAAGAATGCCTTGTAGTTATCTTTGGAGTCCTTGGTAATTTTTCTTTCAAAGCTCGCCTTGGATGATTTTATGAGGGATCGTAGTTTCTTGCTGATACTGATCAGGGATGTCTTCCCTTCTTGGGATTTTACTCTTTTCTGTACTAGTTTCCTCCTTCTATTGTATAGCTTGTTTATGGCAGGAGTCCACCAGACTGGTTTCCATTTCTTGGAGGAGTGAGTCTTGGTTTTGCTTGGGATGGCACGATCCATGCATTCTTGCAGCTGCCCATAGAATGCATTAGTAAAGGATTTTGCAGCTTGGACAGTGATATCCTTCAGCACGGGGGCTTTGAAACTTTCCACCTCGGTCTTAAGTAACGTGAAGTTTGCTTTTGGAAAGTTTTTCATGGTGGTTTTCTTGTCTAGGGGTTGGGGGCAGAATATGGATATCCAAAGTGATTTGTTTATGGTCAGATCTAACCAGCGAGGGGTTGACCTCTGGTGTGGAACACCGGTTGCCCATGTTGGTGATGACCAGGTCCAATATGTTGTCACCTCTGGTGGGAGTGTTGACCAGTTGAACTAGGGCATTTGAGTTTATAAATTCTAGGAAAAGTTGGGCAAGGGAGTTAGTACTTGAGTAGTTCTCCCAGTTAATGTTTGGGTAATTGAAATCACCCAATGTTAGGGTAATTGGTAGAACTTTTATGTTTCCCAGTGTTTCCAGAAATGCAGAATTGGGGTCCTGGGACATGGTGGGTGATCTGTAGCAAGCTACAATTTGAATTGTAGTTTTGCCCATTGTTAGTTGCATGTGGATGATCTCTGAAGCATTGTGCTGTGCCACTAACCTGGAGGTGTGGGTATCCTTGATGAATATGGATACGCCCCCGCTTTTTGTATTTCGGTTTGGGTTCTGTGGCCGAAATGTATGGTATGAGTTGTAGCCTGGTAGTGCTGGGGTGCTCTCTGGAGCCTTAAACCAGGTTTCTGTTACTGCACATATATCGATTTTCTCCATACTGAGGAGTGCCTCGAGTGTGTGCATTTTGAGGTTTAGACTTCTGCCATTGAGTAGCATTACCCTCAGTTTTTTGTTACTTGTGCTATTTACGGTGGTGGGTTTGTCTTTTGAGCCTTGCCTAAAAAAGGCACCATGGGGGTGGCAAAAGCACTGACCAGTATTCGAAAGCCTAAGGGTGACAGGTGCAAGCCATCTCTAGTGAAGCAGCGTGGCTTGTTGAGCATGTCATCCAGGTGAACAGACACTGGATCCCCTTTGAATGACACCAAAAACTTAGCCAATTGTTGAAATTGAGAATTTTTTCTTTATACTGTGGTATCATTCTTGGTGAGGGCAGGATGCTACTCAGGGTCAGGGTCATATCGGCCTGGGCTATGTGATCAGAGAGCTCTTCCATGTCTCTCTTCATGTAGTCCAGGGAGGTACGGCTCAGGTCATTCACACCAACATGGACAATGACAGAGTCATATTTGTACTTGTTCTGGAGTGACCTGAGTGCTTGTATTATGTGGCGGATCCTGGCACCTGACAGGCAGCTAACAGTAACCTTCTACTTATTCAGCCTAGTGAGTGGGACGTCAGTGTGCCTGACTATAGAGTCACCTATTACTAGTATGTTGGGTATGTTATTTTGCCTTAAGGGCTGTAATTGCATGGCACACTGGTTTTGTGAAGTATGTGTTTCATGGTTTGTGTTGTGGGGTGGAGATTGCTTGGATGTTTGCTTTGGAGGTCTCTGTTGGTTTTGCAGATTTTTATTTAGAGCCTCCGAGTATGTTTTCATGTATTTATGTGTGTTTTTTGCCGGTGCTCGTTTAATGGGTCTATGTAAGACTGGTGGTGGGATGCAAGTATTTCCCTTCTCCTCTTGACTGCCTGATCCATTCTTGGGTTGAGAGAGCTTAGCCTCTAGTTTGGCTGCATAACTGCATCTCTCACATGTATTAGTGTTTGGTGGTAGGAGGAGGGGGTTGTCTGTGTACATGAGGCAGTTGTAACATTGCCTCAAAATGCCCAGATTCACCAGTTGGACTGGAGAGTACACCTGAAACTGCCCTTTGGACATGCCTGGATAGGTACAGTGAACTGTTTTACTGGATGGCTGGTAAGGTCAAATAGAGAGCCTTGTCCTTCTGCACAGTACAGGAGGGTCTAGTGCTAGGGTTTATAAGTGCTTGCTATACATTTTGAGCAAGTGCCGGGCTTAGAAATTCATGGTTTGAGTGCTTAAGTTGAAAGTCTGTCTAGTTCCAAGGGAAAAATTGAAGAGGAGAATTTGTGGAGCCGGGAATAGTTTTACCCTAGCTAACCGGTGCTGCCCGGTGCACAAAACCGGGCAAATATGGTATTTATAGCAGGAAAAAGAAAGCGATAGAAATTAGCCCAAATGGCCAATAAACTACTAATTTCTGTGCTGAAACCACTCCTCCAGGGACAGATGGGCTGCTCAAAGCTTCCCTCTCTCACAGGTGAACAGAGAAACTCCCTTCTATCCAAGTAAGGTATGGACAAACACAGAGATTTGTAACACAGCCCTGAATTCAGCATTAACCTGAAAACTGGACTATACTAGCTTAGAAAGGCGGGAAGCAAGTATATATATATATATTTTTGTTTTTCGGAAAATAAAGCAGATGCACTCAAAAAAACAGTTTAAAAGCACAGAAAAGGATTCTTATTGTCATATATTGCAGATCAGAGTTGTAGTCAATGCCCCCAGTAATAAAGTAGGAAGAAACACAAATACAGTAAAAGCAGATGAATAAAGTGCAATTTATATATATATATATATATATATATATATATATATATATATATATATATAAAACAATAGAAAACAAACAAACTGACTTAAACCAGTTACCAATTAACCAGAAAAATGCTCAAAACTGAGCCCTGTTCCAGCAGTCTTCAATCAGACAAGTTCTAACTGCACATGCCTACTTATTAGGGTGCAGGGGAACCTTCTCCAAAAAAGATGGCCTGGATCAGTGCTCAAGTTATACAAACAAAGCTAGATTCAGCAGGCCTGAATCTGGTCTACGCTACAGCAACAAGGTGCACCAATTTCAGAAAGAAACAGTTCAAATAAGCAGTCCCAGTAAGCCTGTGACCAGAAATTCCCAGCTCAGAAGGGCAGAATCCAGCCTCTCCTCCCACAAGGGTGCAGACCACAAAACTTCTTAATGTAGAATAACTGGCCTGAAGTCCAAGTGCTTAAGCCAGAACTAATACACTTTTAGAATAGCAGGCACTGGGCCTTCAATCAGCAATTCCCAGCTTAGAAGGATGTAAGCTACCTGTCCTGCCACAACAGTGCAGGTCACAAACCTTCTTAATGTAAAACAGCCTATATGAAGCCCAAGTGCTTAAACCAAAAGACTTAGAATAACAGTTACAATTTTAATCAGGCTATGACCAAGCAGTAATAAATGCAGCAGAATAAATAAAATTGACTACTTGTAAGAAAAGCAAAATAAAGTAGGAGGAAACACAAATACAGTAAAAGCAAATGAATAAAGTGCAACCATTTTTTTTTTTTAAGTGCAAAAAAAGAGGAAGGAAGAACCTAAGTGTGCTGGCCTTCTCAAATCTCTCTGTATTAAGTAGAGTGAACACTAGACTCAGAATATGATCTAACTGTACTCGGTTAAGTGAGCAAATGAGATGGACCCAGGAGGAGTGTTCTAATACAGACTTACAGGAAGGGCGGGCAATTCTAGAGCCACCAACACTAATACTAACTGCAGAGAGACACACAGCACACTGTTCAGAAACACACAATTAGGAAACAGAAAAAATGAAAATACAGTACTTTTAAAATTGCAAGTTTGTACTTAACAGAAGACTAAAATTCACTACTGCAAGTTTCACTTAGCTTCAGCGTGTAAACCAGATGTTTGTAGCCAAGCAAGTCTCTCAGGAGGTGAGCATAAAATGATTTCTCAAACTTTGTGGCTAGCACGTAAAGTACAGAGGAATCCATCTAGGCTATTAAATATCAGATAACAAAGAAGTAATAACACCACCCACTCTTATAGCAAAATACCCAACATAATAATCCACTTATTTTCTTTCTAGTTAAGGATATCATGTCAACCCATTTTATCTATATCTTTGAACCTAATTCCATCAATAATAGTGAACCTAAACTGAGCTGAACCATATTTTAATGTTTGTTTAAAAAGGGCATTGCTATATCTAGCATACCTTACGTCACTCAAATGTTCTGAAATGCATAACTTGAATGGGCATGAAGGTTGTCCTACGTAGAATGCCTGACAACTACGTATGTGGTTCGCGGAATTGCTGTTCATTATGAAGCGGCTTCCTTTAGATCTTTTGGATTGGGAAACCAGACTATTTCCATGGGACCTATACCAAATAAGATCTGTTTTGAATAATATTGAGTGATGGTATGTTTATTTAGCATGGAATACCAGCGGCCATTGGAATATTACATTTTTTCATCTGGATTTATATCAACAGAGGACTCTTTTTGATTTAAACTGTGCGATGGTATGTTGATCTAGAATGAATATTAGTGTCCATCTACATATGAGCATTTGTTTGAGTCATGTTGATGGCAGATTATGTTTGGTATATTCTCTGCTTATGAACATTGGGTGGACATTTTTTGATCATGGACTTTGGCACTGATGACATTCAATGTTTGCTGCATCAATAAGAAAGTCTAATTGAATTCATGTTTTTGTGTTTTGTATATATATCTGTATGTATATATTTCTGCCATAGTATTTTGACAATATATAGTGAAGTTTATTGGTAGGTCTGATACACTTACAGGCCCTAAGTTTGATTATTGATAGTATTGTTATGACCAACATGGATCTTACTAAGTTATTAGAAGGCCTAGCAGCAGACAAGGAAGATGTCAGGGTTTTTAATAACTTAATCAATAATGATTTGGAATGTGGGGTGCCTGACAACTCCTGCACTGAGGCCTTTCAACAACTAGGGATGATTATGAAAGAGTTAATATCCAATGTATAGCACCAGAAGTTGTTTAGGGCATATTGTTCCAATAAGTTTTGCCATAGAGGGTTTAGGATACAGTTGCAACCTTTTGTCAAGCCTCCCAATGACCAATTGATGTCAGAATGGAGAGCGGTTTTACAAGAAGCCTCTATGATGTTTGTAAACATTCTTCATTATTTTTATGAAAGACAAACCAATGAATTGATTACATAGGTTGGTCAGTTATGTGATAAGGTCAAAAGATATGAGGATGACTCGACATATAAAGGGCAGTTTTTACATCTTACCAAAGAATTAATTGATTTAGAAAAGGATCTCAAAACACATATGGTAAAGAAATTTTCAAGGGATTCTAGGAATTACAGGCAAGGCCAACCTTTTGTCATTCAGAAAAATGTTAAATTTGCTGATATTAGACCATCCTCCCGTGTACCCTCTAGACGCAAAAGGAAAAAAATCCATTCTTAAGAAAAGTGGGTCTGGATTGGGAACTTTAGGTACATCTGGTGAGGAGTTTTCCTCCACTACCAATACATATTGGAGTACATCAAATACATCACCTCTACCCAAAAGGAGGAATGATGATTTCCCTCCCTTTAGGTGAATCAGGTGGAGGAGGGGAGGGCCGCAAACATCATAGGCACCAATCACACATTGGAGACATTACTTCAACTGATGACTACTTAGATGTTACCAATAATGTGTTGAACATCTCTTCTCATGTTTTGAATTCAGATGAAATTGAGTTACTAAGTAAAGGTTTAAATTTTGTACCCAGTCATTTAGTTGTAGAGGAGATTTTTGCACAGGATGTTATTAATTTCTGTAGAATATTGAATCTCAGGTTGTTTTTTCAAAATCAGTCTAATCATAACAGAAATTTTGATCCTGGGGTGTTTCGTTTTAAAGCATCTACATTTATGCCATCTCCCAACAGAAATGTTATGGTGTTCCAGGATTTAGTCTTGAAGGAACTACATGCCAGTTATGGTTCACATGTGAAAATTTCTCCACATAATTTTTCCCATTTAGAACAGAAAGCACTGGACAAACTGAGTAAAAATAAAGAAATAGTGGTGAGCCCAGCTGATAAAGGGGGAGCGGTGGTAGTGTGGGACTGGCAAATGTATCAGATGGAGGCACATACACAATTGTCGGATCAAGGGACTTATCAGAGGATGTTTTTGGATCCCACACTGGTATTTAAAAAACAGATTGATGATTTGTTGGAATTAGCTAGAGAGGAAGGCATTATAAGCAAAGAAACCAAATTACAGCTTATGGTCAAGGAACTGTTGAAGCAATATATATATTTGTTACCTAAGACACACAAGAGCTTGCAAAAACCTCCTGGTAGACTCATAGTGTCAGGGACAGGGTCTTTAACAGAGCCACTCTCAACCTTTCTTACATATTATTTGAAGCCCCTTTTGATTCATGTGAGGTCTAGAATACAAGATACAATGGAATTTTTGAACATCATTCAGGATACACAAGTCGAACCAGGGTGGCACATGTGCGTCTTGGATGTCAGGTCCCTATATACAAACATACCACACAGGGCAGGCCTACAAGCCTTGGACTATTGGTTGGGAAAAACTGCCCTATATAGTCCAGGCTTTAATACTCTATTGGTTTGTCTAGCGGAACATGTATTGACAAAAAATGTGTCCTATTTCCAATAAGAATGCTATTTACAACTAAGGGGAACAGCGATGGGAGCATCTTTCCCTCCCATATATGCCGATTTATTTATGGGTTTTGTGGAGGAACAAGTGATCTATGATCCTATGCATAATACATATCTTGAATTAATGGATATATGGAGTAGGTACCTTGATGACTGTTGGTTGGTGTGGCTATCTGGGGTTGAATATCTACAGGAGTTTGTCGAGTACCTCAATGATAATAAATGGAGACTATATTTTACGGTGGATTATAGCACAACTAAAATTGTGTTTTTGGATGTGGAGGTACAATCTGATGGGACCATGTTGAGTGAGGTACATAGTAAACATCCAGAGATTAATACCGTGTTCAGTTCGGAAAGTTGTCATCCTAAACACGTAATCCATAATATTCCAAAATCCCAATACATGAGGGTACGACATATATGTTCATCGGATGAGATGTTTTCAACACATAGTAAACAATTGACGGATAGATTTTTGAATAGGGGTTACAATAAGAAACACATTTTGGATATTAGTAACAATGCCCAGAAATGGGATCGTAGCTCTTTATTGCAGCATCAGAGACAGGAAGCCAGAACTGATAATCAACTCAGACTAGTGAATCAGTATGGTAATAACATTTCTGTATTGATCAACATAGTTAATAAGTATTGGTATATTTTGACTTCAAATGACAGTTTAAATAATGTAGTCCCCCCAAATGTCTCTTTTCATATAGAAGAGGCAAAACTATAGGGGGGGTGGCTGAAGCATTACAAACCGTCATTATATAGTATGGCCAGTACTCAATAAACTACTTTGGGTGGGGGACTAGTCAAAGGTTGCCATCCTTGTAATCACTGTAGTTTTTGTAAATACATTAGCACTACCAAGGAATTCAGTTCTAAGAATACATCTCAGGTTTCTGATATACGTATGCGGGGGGATTGTATTTCGGAATGGGTGATTTACTTGGTGACCTGTAGTTGTCAGGCATTCTACGTAGGAGACACTTCACGCCCATTCAAGTTATGCATTTCAGAACACTTGGGTGACATAAGGTATGCTAGACATAGCAATGCCCTTTATAAACACACATTAAAACATGGTTCAGCTCAGTTTAGGTTCACTATTCTTGATTGAATTAGGTTCAAAGATGTGGAGAAAATGAGTTGGCATGATATCCTTAACTAGAAAGAAAAGAAGTGGATTATTATGTTGGGTGCTCTTTTTTCACCGGGTTTAAATGAACACTTGTGATTGGATAATGAGGGAATGACATTGTTTATAAATGTTGGGATTTTGTTTCACTGGAATTATCACACACTGATGAAGGCTTGCTAGATGAAACTGGTCTGTTTGCCTTGTGCTATAATGTTATTTTAATAAAAGGAGGAACTTGGATGCTGATCACTGGTGCTGCCTTTTTGTTGTTTGGGAATTTCAATTTCAGCCGTGCACCATTTCTCGTACTGACGTACTTTTGGCAATTAGTATAGAAGAAATACACAAAATAAAGGGTGGAAGATCCTTTTAGCAAGCAAAGTAAGTGAAGAATCACATACTTAAAAAAATCCAAGTACATGAAATAATCTATGAAGTACAAAATATAATTTTGGTATTTTACTATAACAAAAATATTGCATTTAACAGTTATGTTTAACTTAATTAAAGAGGGTTATAAGAGGGTCTGTGAAATGCTGGTATCTATGTGTATTCCAGAAAAACACATCTTGGGCTTTAGACAGACTTATTTGCACTGTGGAAGCCTTTACACAGAAAGTCTTCACAGTGCAGTAAGTACTGAGCTCTCCTGTTACAGCAGTATGCAAGTACCATCCATAGTGTGGACAATAGACACATTGGGGTAGCCACATGTAAATGTGGCAGTCTAGGGACATGACTAATTAACCATGTGCTCTACCACAGAAATTGAGCCAGCATTGGAATACAGTGATTAAGAGAACTGCTCTTCCATTACTTTGGTCACAATTAGGGAAAAGTGTTAAGTTGTGTTTTGACAGAATGCATGCATTTTCTTCTATGGATAAATTAGAGCTCACAGCTTGAATGCAAGCAAATACTGTGTGTGTGTGTGTGTGTGTGTGTGTGTGTGTGTGTGTGTGTGTGTGTGTGTGTGTGTGTGTGTGTGTGTGTGAACATATGTTGGAAGGTGCCTGTACAACCATGACGCAGAGGTTGGTAGTGGAAAAACAGCATGGTCAAGTCTGGCAGCATAATGTTCAAGTCAGGGACATTGTTACAGGCAACGGATGTGGTTTTCATAGTGCAGTGTTAGCATGACTCTGAATTGGAGATTATTGTAATCATACTAAATGGCTGTCCTGCACTGGCAGTGCTAATCTTTCTGAATCCTTGGGACAATATTTCAAGTTTGCATGCATGTACTGGCTGGTACATATTTTATTTATTTTATTTTTATTTACATTTTGTTGATCAGATGGCCCTATTTTCAGAGGTGACCTCCAAAATGTGTATGTATATATCTATATTGGCCGTTTGGGCAGTCTTTTCATCTCTTTCAACTTTCTGGTTTAAAAGTCTATGTTTGCGCTTGTTTCCCACCTTTCCTATAACTAGTCTAGTCCAGATACAGATTTGCTGTATCCAGGACTGTTTGTAAGCTTCTGAGCAGTGCCAAAGTATGTTCTTCAATTTTTCCCTTAGATGTGCTAGTTCTCTCCTCTTCTGCACTTTTACTAGCTTATTAGTCTAGCACTTTACCAGACTTCTTGTAGCAATTATTGTAGCACACAAAAGTGCTACTAGCACTAAATGTTCTACAAGAAAACAGCTCCAGTACTTATTATTAATGACCGCTCCTCCAGGCAAGTCTAAAGGTCAGTTACCTGTGCTTTCACCTATTAACCTGGTGAACTTGGGCATCCTGAGGCAATGTAGCAACTGCCTCATGTACACTGACAACCCTCTCCTATTACCTCCCATCACATAGACTTGGGAGAGATGCACTTATATATCCAAATTGGAAGCCATGCACACATCAATCAAGACTGGAATAGCTGGTCAAGAGGAGAAGGTCAACACTTGCACCACACCACATGGAACACATAGCCCTTCACATAAAAACACAAACCACACACCCACCTTTGTGGAGGCTCTCAATATGAATCTACCCAAACAGCTGAGACCTCCAAAGCAGAAATGCAGTCAACCACCACAACACAACACTAATCACGAGACACATAACTCTCTTAAACAGTGTGCCACTCAACCAAACCCCCTAAGGCAAAACAGCAAGCCCAACACACTAGTCATAGTTAACTTGATGGTGAGGCATACTGATATACCACTCACTAGGCTGAATAAGGAGAAAGTAACAGTCAGCTGCCTGTGAGGTGCAGGGATCTGCCACATAACGCATGCACTCAAGTCCCTCAACAACAGGTACAAATATGACTCCGTCATTGTACATGTGGGTATGAATGACCTGAGACTTACCTCCCTGGACTACATGAAAAGAGACATGGAGGAGCTCTCGTATTTTGTAGCCCAGGTGGGTATGACCCTAGCTCTGAACAGCATCCTACCATCACCCAGAATGATACCACAGTACAAGCAGAAAATGATTGATTTTAACAATTGGCTAAGTTTCTGGTGTCATTCTAAGGGGATCCATTGTCTGTCTGCCTGGGATGACATGATTGACAGACCTAGATGCTTTGCCAGAGATGGCCTACATCTGTCATCCCTGGTCTTCCGGATAAGGCTCTTGCCACCCCTATAATGCCTTTTTAGGTGGTGTTCCAAAGACCAAATTACCACCATAACAGCTACAGAATAATGCAATCTGAGGGTCATGCTGCTCAATGCTAGAAGTCTAAATCTCAAAATGCACTCACTCGAAGCACTCCTTAAAATGGAGAACATTGACATTTGTGCTGTAACAGAGACCTGTTTCAAGGCAGCAGAAAGCACCCCTGCACTACCAGGCTATAACTCATTCCACACCATTTGGCTCCAGAACTTGGACCGAAGCTCCAAAGGCTGTGATGTTTCCATATTCATAAAGGATGTGCACACCTCCAGAGTGGTAGCCCAACATAACACATCAGAGATACTTCAGGTACAGCTAACATTGGGTAAGACAGCGATTCAGAACATAGCCTGCTATAGGTCCCCATCCATGTCCCAAGACTCACAGTCCACGTTCCTAAGCACCCTGGAGAATATTAGGGTCCAACCTAACACTCTCATACTGGCCGGCTTCAATTACTTCTCCATTAACTGGGAAAACTACTCATGTAGCAATACACTTGCCCAATGTTTCCTGGAATTCATTAATTCCAGTGCCTTGGACCAGCTCGTTCTTACCCCCACTAGAGGTAGCAACATCCTTGACCTGGTCATTACTAACATGAGTGACTGCTGCTCTACACCAATAGTCAACTCCTCCCTCTTTAGATCCAACCACACCACTTGTGGTGTGTTTGAATTATTTTGTCAGTGAAGGAGGTGAGGTATATGGCAGCAGATGGTTCCCATTTTTCATGTTCAAGTATATGGAGGGAAAGAGAGGAGAGAATTGCCAGTGATGACCCTTGGGCCACAGGGGAAGCAAACGCAAATGAGGCAGATTTTCTCAGTTTGGAGTGGATACTAACAAAGGAGGTGACTTTGTTTTATGATATCAAGCTTCTTGAAAGATACGAATCTTTAGATATCACTCCAAGAGGTCTTAGAATGAATAGATTGCCTGCGTACGAATTTACGGAAGAAGAGGGTGACCTCTTAAATGAATGGAATGCTGCCTCTCTTGCTTGCACTAAAGCTTGATTGAGAGTTCTTATTAAATGTAATGTTAGGCAGCAAGAGAAAATACGGGCTGACATTTTGCAGACTCAGATGCACTTGGCAGAGATTACAGCTGATGCCGCCTTAGACACAAAATTACAAGACATTAAGGGGAAAGTGGATAAGGTGGGGGAGTCTGTGACACTTCGAAAGAAGGTTAAGTTACAGCGAGACATCAATGATTATAAAAACAATCTTGTTTTTGTATGGTAGAGTAAAGAAACCAGAGGGAGACTGATGGTTCAGCGTTTGGGCAGCAGAGGCCAGGAGCAACAAGATTCTTCGATGTCCTCAGGGGAAACAGAGTCGAGTAGCAAGAAAAGTGTGTCCTTTGAGGATCTGAACAAAGAAACAATGGAATCCACGCAGCAGAAATGGACCTCTGAGGGTTTTAGAGGCAGTGGGTGTATAAATGGCAGGGGAATACAAACACCGGCAACAGCAACAATAGCAGTAACAACAGAAACAGAAGGAAGAGGAATTGATGTGTCGGATGAAGCAGAATGTCATCATGAGGTGAATCGGACATTTTTTTCAGTCTTTGGACTAAATACGAATGTAACAAATGTGGATCATTTAAAAATTGTAAATTTGTCAGATTTAACTCCGGACCAGGACATTATTTCTCTCTTGGACAAAGGGGTTATAGTTATCCCCACACATTTTCCCAGTCTTGCTGATTTAATCTTGGAAGTAACTCGCTTTTGTCATAAGTTACATTTAAAAGTATTTTTTAATAATCAAAAAGGCGGGTTAAGTCAAGAATGTGTTGAAAATGTAAATGACACAATAAATGAAGAGCGGCGTGACGAAACAAATATTAGTGGGGAAGATTCTTTACTGAATGTGTCAGTTTATGACTATGAGGAATGTGAAGAAGTAGAAGACATACTGGGGGGTGTTGACAGCAATGCATTTTTTGTTACAGGATATGGGAGGTTACAAATACCACAAGTGCCATATAATAGTTATTTTATGCCTCCCAAAGTATCTGCTAATATATGTGTTTTTGAGAATGTGTTATGCAAGCACTTAGAAATGGAATATCAGAACTTTAGAAAAAAATAACAAAAAGCTCAATTTGACCAAAACACAGCTAAAGCAGAATTCTGATAAACACATATTTACACAGGCAGATAAGGGGGGGTAATTGGGTGATAATGACTAACAATCAGTATAACAATATGGCTATGACCCTGTTGGAGGATGTATCAGTATACAAAACATTGTCTTATAACCCTGTGAAGGAATTCAGTGCATTATTGTTGGAAATTTTGGAGAGGGGGGAAAGGCTTGTTTTCTTATGTTCATCAGATGTTAAAAAATTACATATCAAGAATCCTAAGGATGCTAAATTCAAAGTGATACCCAAGATACATAAGGACGTCCATAATCCACCTGGGAGGGCCATATTATCTGGTAAGGGGGGCCTATCTGCAAAATGTGGGCATGTTCCTGGATTTTCAACTCAAGAATTGCTTGAGCAGAATCATGTCACACATCAAGAATGGGAAAGAGCTTTCAGATACTGTAGGGCGCATGGAATGGTCTAATGAATATTACTGGGCCAGTGTGGATGTCAAATCGTTATACACAAATATCAAAAACAAATGGGGTTTGGAAGCTGTCATAACCATGTTAGAGGAAGGTCCATGTACAGATTTTCGTATACGTTTGTTGGAATTTTCCTTAACCCATAACTGTTTTATTTTTGGTAATAAATGTTTTTTTGCAAAAAGAAGGGACTGCAATGGGGGCTGCATATGCCCCTGTTTAAGCAATCCTGTTCATGAATCATTTTGAAAATTCTTACATTTATAATTCTGAGTTTTACAAACAGAAGGTTATATTGTTTAAGAGATATGTAGATGATTTCATTTTTATTTGCAGAGGGGAAGTAGAAGAATTTCAGGATTTCATGTTGCAGTTGCAGGGTAATCACTTTGGTTTAGAATTTACATTTAGTACTAGCAGGGAAACAGTATGATATTTAGGTTTGGAATTCTTTGTGGGGGTGGATTTGACAGTAGAATTTAGACCTTTTGTTAAGGCTACTGCTGTCAACAATTTCCTCATGGCTGACAGCATGCATGCTCCCCATTTATTATCATCATTACCGTATGGGAATATCTACAGATAGTAAACAACACTTCAGAAAAATCAAGGCTAGAGGTTGAATTTGAGAAGGTTAGGAAAAAAACTTCATAGCAGAGGTTATGATGAGGGTGTTCTGATTATAGCTGAGAATAAAGTTAAAAAAAGGCTGGGGTTGGCACACACTGTGGTAAGAACGGATTTACTGAGCAATAAAAGTGAAGCTCAGAATTTGGACAAAGGGAAGGACCAAAACAAAATGTTCTTTGTAAATAAGTTTTCACCTTTTTCAGAGACTTTGAAGAAGTTAGTGAATACATTCTGGCCTATTATTACCAATGATGGGAATCTCAAGAAACTGTTTCCGGAGAAGGTTACTGTCTCCTACAGCATATTCATGAATCTGAAGGAATTGTTAGCCACAAGTAAGTTAGAAAGGGAACATGGAAGAAAAGGTATTTTCCCTTGTGGTAGATGTAGAGTGTGCAATAAGATTAGGAACACAGATGGGGTCAACAACAATGGTAAGGTATATAAGGCTAGGGATCAGTATAATTGTGAGTCGTGGGAGGTGATTTACATTATAGGGTGTGGTTGTCTTCCAGCAGTGTGATATATAAGGCAGACTAAAAGGGTAGTGAAAAAACGGATTATGGAACACTTAGGGGACATCAGGAGAAGTAGATTGGAAACCCCTGTAGCAGAACAGTTTGTGAAGCATCATGGTGGTTCAGATTCCACTTTTTCTTGCAGTGTGTTATCCAAGCCCAAGTTTTGTCAAGGGGATGAATTTGTAAGGAGATTGATGCAGCTAGAAACTAAATGCATCATTGATTTCTGGCACTTTATAGCCGGGGTGGGGGGGATAAATCTTGACATTAATTTAAATGTTAGTTAAAGGTGGTTGAAATATATGCCATTTCCTTGATCTGTTATTTATGCTATTTACATTATTATTAATGTTTTTATAGAAGTACAAAAAATAATACATAAAATAATCCTTAATCTTTCCACATACTTAGATACATTATATGTAGTTTAAATGTACTGTTTTTATAAATGATATTTAAGGTGAATATGTATGTAATGAGGTTTTGATTATTTGTATATTAAATAAGAGTGGAAACAGGTATATCATATTTGATTAATTATACTTGATTAATTAAGTTATTGTTTAATTGTTTAATTGATTCAAGATGTATAAATATGTGCTGTTTGCTATACTGAATATTCCTTGAAGGTGTAATTCGTGGTACTGGATGCACCAGTAAAGTCCGTATTTAAACTTTCTTATTGTGTGGTTTGACCATCCTACCATTACCCAGAATGATACCACAGTACAAGTAGAAAATGATTGATTTCAACAATTTGCTAAGTTTCTGGTGTCATTCTAAGGGGATCCATTATCTGTCTGCCTGGGATGACATGATTGACAGCCCTCGATGCTTTGCCAGAGATGGCCTGCATATGTCACCCCTGGGCTTCCAGATACTGACCAAGGCTCTTGCCACCCCTATAATGCCTTTTTTAGGCTGTGTTCCAAATACCTAATTACCATCATAACAGCTACAAACAAATGCAGTCTGAGGGTCATGCTGCTCAATGCTAGAAGTCTAAATCTCAAAATGCACTCACTCGAAGCACACCTTAAAATGGAGAACATCGACATTTGTGCTGCAACAGAGACCTGGTTCAAGGCAGCAGAAAGCACCCGTGCACTACCAGGCTATAACTCATTCCACACCATTCGGCCCCAGAACTTGGACCGAAGCTCCAAAGGTGGTAGTGTTTCCATATTCATAAAGGATGTGCACACCTCCAGACTGGAACCCAACATAACACATCAGAGAAACTTCAGATACAGCTAACATTGGGTAGGACAGTGATTCAGGTCGTAGCCTGCTATAGGTCCCCCAACCATGTCCCAAGACTCACAGTCCATGTTCATAAGCACCATGGAGACGATTAGGGTCCAGCCTAACACTCTCATACTGGGTGACTTCAACTACCCCTCCATTAACTGGGAAAACTATTCATGTACCAATACACTTGCCCAACGTTTCCTGGAATTCATTAATTCCAATGCCCTGGACCAGCTCGTTCTTTCCCCAACTAGAGGTAGCAACATCCTTGATCTGGTCACTACTAACATGATTGACTGTTGCTCTACACCAATAGTCAACTCCTCCCTGGTTAGATCTGACCTCACCTAATCACCTTGGAAATCCTAACTTTGTTTTAATCTTGGAAAAGCTAACTTTGGTCTCCTAAAAACAGAGGTAGCTAACTTCACGGCACCCATGCAAATAGAGAATAGTTGCATGACCACCAAGTCATACACCAATGCACTGTACGAACACGTACACAAATGCATGGATATTGCCATACCTAATAGAACAAAGATGCTCTCCTCCAAAAAAAGGAAGCCAATCTGTTGGTCCCCTGCCATAAACAAACTCTACAACAGAAGGAGGAAACTGATGCGGAATAAGGTGAAGTCCCAAGACTGGAAAAACTCCCTTATCAGCCTCAACAAAAAGTTGAAATCCCTCATCAAATCCTCTAAAGCTAGCTATGAAAACAGAATTCCAGCAGATAGTAAAGATAACCACAAGACCTTCTACAGTTATGTAAAGAAACTCAACGGCAATACCCAGATTTGCTCTGAGCTACTGCACAATGGTACCTCTTATATCGAGCCAACAGATGTTGCCAATATACTGGCTGACAGATTCAGTGCCAACTTTACCCCTCTGCCCCCCCAGGACCTATCACATTAACAGTAGATTGCCAGGCACCCAGTATTACTGCTGCACAGGTTAAAACAGCACTGTCCCAGGCCAAGAATACAGCTTCTATGGGACCTGACAATATAACTGTCTGTGTTCTACATGAACTACAGAGTGAACTGGCACCTCACCTGTGCCCTCTTCAATCACAGCCTCACCTCAGGCTTTGTCCCTACCGAATGGCACACTGCTACAGTCATCCCTCTCCACAAAGGAGGAGTGACTACAGACCCTGGGAACTATTGCCCCATTAGCCTGACGAGTCTGATATCCAAATCTATGGAACGCATCATCATGGACTTAATAAACAAGGATATAGGAAATCTCCAAACTCTGGATACCACACAGCTTGGTTTTGTGAAGGGTAGATCATGCCCGTTCAACTTGGTCAACTTCTTTGAGTCAGTCACCAGAGCTGTGGATGAAGGCAAGGTGGTTCATACAGCCTACCTTGATCTGGCCAAGGCCTTTGATACCATTCCCCACTCAGGAATAATAGAAAAACTCAGTAAGCCAGGCATCAACCTCTGTATCACTAGGTGGGTTGCAAACTGGCTCACAGATAGAACCCACAGTGTGAAAGTAGCTGATTCCAAGTCAGACTGCTGACCAGTCATGAGTGGAGTCCCACAGGGTTCTGTCCTGGGTCCTCTCCTGTTTGGTATCTACTTCTCTGAAGTCCAGGCTAACATGAAGGGCTCTGTCTGGCAAAGTTCGCAGATGATTGCAAGTTGGGAGCTATTATCAACTCCCCAAGTGATGTTGATATCCTACAGAAAGGCCTCACTGAGACCAACGACTGGTGTCAGAACCATAGCATTAAGCTCAATGTCAAAAAATGTGCTGTTATCCTCTTTGGGAAAAACCCAATTCTCATGAATTACCACATCGATGGTAGTCTACTGAACACAGAAGGCGTATAAGAGATCTGGGAACACAGGTTGACAGCAACCTCTCTTTTGTCCACCACAGGCCATGGTCAGAAAGTCTGTCTATGTGGCACATCTCATTACTAAGGGTTTTGCATCCAGGAAGAAAGAGGTCATTGTCTCCCTCTACTCTTCCCTCATTAGGCCAATCATAGAGTACAATGCCCCATTTGGCATGTACCTCACTAGACACCTGCAACAACTGGAGAGGTCACAAAAGTACCTCACAAAGAGGATTCTAGGCCTTAAACACGTCCTATATGGACAGACAAAAATCTCCAACTATTCCCTGTCTCATATCGCCTACTTAGAGGCGATCTCTGCTTGACATCTCTGCTTGACTTACAAAGCAATGTCTGACCCAGCCCTGTTAGAAATGCTACATCGGAAATCAGCTGATGCAGAATTACCAGCTTTTTTCTGTGACATTGCAGAACAGTGGGGATCAGGGAATTTGCCCTTTCCCCACTGTAGTATGATCTCAGAGTTGGTGTACATAATTAGCAGGGAAGTGGGGGGTGCAGGGGGCAAGCACCCCTATAAAGAAGTTGCATTTTAATTTTCTATTTTGATTATTTGTGGATTGAGCATTTGATGTTTTGAACGTTCAACTAAGTGTTATTTATTTAAGTTCATAGGTTCATAGGTAGGTACTAGGCTATCTGTCCGAGGGCATTTATAAGCCTAGCCAGAGTGTGTCAGCTTTCGCTGCCCCATTGATTAATTAACTGAGCCTCTGTCAAGAAGAGCCAATGAAGTGATCCCAGGGGTGTATTTTCTGTTACCCATCCACTCATCAAGGTTTTTCTTGAAGAGTGTTAGTGAGGGGCTCTGCCTAATATAGTTAGGAATTTTGTTCCAAAGCATGGGGAGTCTCTGTGACAGGAATCTATCCCTCCAGCATGTTCTATTTATTTATAAACAACAAAGACTATCAGTTTATAGGCCTTTAGGGAGGCCTATAAAGTGGCCGAGATATTCAAAACTAGAGGGTATAACCCAGATGATGTGGAAAATAGCTTGCATAGAGCCTTTAAACAGAGTAAGGGCACTATTAGACAAAATAACTATGAAAGTAGCAATAAATATGGGACTGAACAGGAGAGAATGTTTTTTGTTACAAAGTACACTAACTTCTCTACGATTGGTAATAAAATCATTATGGAATATTGGAATTTTATTAAAAAAGATATAACATCACTGAAAAATATAAAATTAATGACATCATATAGAAAGGAAAAATATACAGGACTTTCTGATACACAGCATTTATAAAAGCCTTGTACTAATGAATTAAATGTTGTGAAGAATTTGGGAACATCTCCTTGTGGAAAATGTGCTATATGTAAACATGTTGTAAATGAAGTGAATAAAATAAATGGCAAAATTTTTGATACAAAAGGCAAATATACATGTATGAGCAAAGGTGTTGTGTATGTCATATTCTGTGATTGTAACAAATACTATATTGGAGAAACAAAAAGAATGCTAGCAGATAGGATAAAAGAACATATTAGAGATGTTAAAATAATAAAATTACTAGTCCTATTGCTGAGCATTTTAACTCAGTACACCATGGAAATATTGAGAATATAAAAGTGTCTGTTCTGGAACATGTTCCATTATATTATAATGATGTTGATAGGCAAAAAAAATATGTTAAGACAAAAGGAATGCATTTTGATTATGAAATTTGGGACTTTGCATCCACATGGAATGAACAGAGAATGTAACTGGCAATGTCTTGTTTAAGACTATGACTTTAAATATATTCAAGTTATGTGATTTGATAGTTTAATTATGTAATTGATTGATTACTTGTTTTTTGTATATATTGCAAGTGTTTTATGAGTTTTACTGTTTTACTCTGTAAAGGCTGTTGGCGGCTAGAGAAGGAACTGTTCAACGAAATAAATTTTATTGGAAGGTAGAGCTGGGACTCACTGATAGTCTTTGTTGTTTATATATATACATCTTGCTTGCTGTTGTTTTAATATGTTCTATTTATTGTTGTGGTGAGGTTTAGCTCACTAGAGCGAGTGGCTCACAGTGACTTGGATTTCTTTAGGTGGAGCATGTCCATCAATTCTGAGTTGGACATAGCTTTGTAAGTGAGGCAGAGATCACCTCTGAGTAAGCAATATGCCACTGAGTACAGCCACAGTTTTTCCAGTCGGGCTGCATAGGACATATGTTTGAGGCCAGTAATCCTCTTGGTGAGTTACGTTTGTGGTTTTTCTAGCTGTTGGAAGTGTCTTGTGAGGTACATCCCAAATGGGGCATTGTACTATATGATGGGTCTGATGAGTTACGAGTAGAGGGGCACTATAACCTCTTTATTTCTAGATGCGAACCCTTTAGCAATTAGATGTGCTACATAGAAGAATTTCCTAACTACTTTGGCAATATGATTGTCAAAGGAGAGATTACTATCTACCTGGGTCCCCAGATCTCTTATTACCTCTTCTGTATTAAGGAGGCTGCCACCTATGTGGTAATAAATAGGTGTTTTGTTTTTTCCAAATGGGATGACTATGCATTTTTTGCCATTTAGCTTGTGGCCATGACTTTGACACCAGGTGTCGGTCTCAGTAATGCCCTTTTGGAGAATGTCCATGTCAGCCGGAGAGTCAATTATGACTCCCAGTTTGCAGTCATCGGTGAACTTCGTTAGCCATAGTCCTCCTGTGTTTGCCTGTACTTCTGAGAAGTATATGCCGAACAGTAGGGGTCCCAGGACCGACCCTTGTGGGACACCACTTATGACTGGTTTAGAGTCGGACCTGGAGCCCGCTATTCTTACCGTGTGAGTTCTGTCTGTAAGCCAGTTGGCAACCCATCTCGTGATGTAGGGGTTTATGTTCAGGCTGGTGAGTTTTTCTATAATTCCCGAGTGGGGAATGGTGTCAAAAACCTTGGCAAGGTCAAGGTAGGCTGAGTGAAACACCTACCCCTCATCTATGGCCTTGGTAACTGTCTCGAAGAAGTCAACCAGGTTTAGTAGGCATGATCTGCCCTTAACAAAGCTGAACTGGGTTGGGTCAAGTGTTTGGAGGTTCCCAATGTCTCTGTTAATGAGTTCAATGATGATGCGCTCCATAGCCTTGCAGACCAGGCTAGTCAGGCTTATGGGGAGATAGTTACGAGGGTCAGTTGTAGCCCCTCCTTTGTGGAGTGGAATAACCATTGCTGTATGCCATTCTATGGGCACGTTGCCTGTGGAGAGGCTGAGGTTGAACAATGTGTTTAGGTGGGGGGGGGTTAGTTCGTGCAAGACGCAGCCTGGGACACCATCTGGCCCCATTGACTCTGTGCTTTTAAAAGGGCTGTTTTTACCTGTGCGTCTGTGATTTCTTGGACACTACACTTTTCCGGTATTGTTGTGGGCCCTTTTGGGGGTGAAAGGGGGGTGAAGTTTGCACTGAATCTATCTGCCAGGATGTTGGCAATATCAGTAGGTTCAGTACATTTTGTGCTATTTTGCACTAGCTCAGAGCATATCTGCGAGTTGCCACTTAGATTCTTGACATAGCTAAAGAAGGGTTTGTGATTATCTTTCGAATCCTTGGCTATTTTTCTTTCAAAGTTAGCCTTGGATGATTTTATGAGGGACCTTAGTTTCTTACTGATACTGATCAGGGATGTCTTTCCTTCTTGGGATTTGCTTTTTTTCTGAACTAGTTTCCTCCTTCTATTGTATAGCATGTTTATGGCAGGGGTCCACCAGACTAGTTTCCTTCTCTTAGGGGAGTGAGTCTTGGTTTTGCTAGGGATGGCACGATCCATGCATTCTTGTAGGTGCTCATAGAGTGCATTTCTAAAGGTTCCTGCATCTTGGACACTGTTATCCTTTAGCATGGTGGCTGTGAAACTTACCACCTCTGTCTTAAGTAAGGTGAAGTTTGCTATAGAAAAGTTTTTCACTGTGGTTTCCTTGGTTGGGGGTGGTGGTGTGAACATCCAGAGTGATTAGTTTATGGTCTGATCTACCCAGTGACGGATTGACCTCCCTTGCGGAACACCTGTTGCTCATGTTGGTGATGACCATGCCCAATATGTTTTGACCTCTGGTAGGGGTGTTTACCGGCTGATCCAGGGCATTTGAGTTGATAAATTCCAGGAAGTGCTGGACCTGGGAGTTTGTACTTGAGTAGTTTTCCCAGTTAATGGTAGGGTAATTGAACTTGCCCAATATCAGGGTGTTTGGTAGGACCTTCATGTTTTCCATTGTCTCCAGAAAGGGGGAGTGGTGGTTCTGGGTCATAGAGGGTGATCTGTAACAGGCCACAATTTGCATTGCAGATTTGCCTGATGTTAGTTGCACATGGATGATCTCAGAGGTATCATGCTGCGTCACTAACCTGGAGGTGTAGGTATCCATGATGAATATGGATACACCCCCTCCTTTTGTGTTTCGGTCCATGTTCTGTGGCCATAATATGTGATATGAGTTGTAGCCCAGTAGTGCTGGGGTGCTCTGTGGAGCCTTGAACCAGGTTTCAGTTACTGCACAGATGTCGACGTTCTCCATACTGAGGAGTGCTTTGAGCACGGGCATTTTGAGATTTAAACTCCTGGCGTTGAGTAGCATAACCTTCATTTTTTTATTTGTGCTGTTTACGGAGGTGGGTTTGACTTTTGAGCCTTGCCTAAAAGAGGCACTATGGGGGCAGCAAGAGCCTTGGCCAGTATTCAAAAGCCTATGGGTGACAGGTGCAAGCCATCTCTTGCGAAGCAACGAGGCTTGTCGAGCAATGTGTCCCAGGCTGACAGACACTGGATCCCCTTTGAATGACACCAGAATCTTAGCCAATTGTTGAAATTGATAATTTTTTTCTTTATACTGTGGTATCATTCTTGGTGAGGGCAGAATGCTACTCAGGGTCAGGGTCATACCTGCCTGGGCTACATGATCAGAGAGCTCTTCCATGTCTCTTTTCATGTAGTCCAGGGAGGTATGTCTCAGGTCATTCACACCAACACGAACAATGACAGAGTCATATTTGTACTTGTTCTGGAGTGCTTGTGTTATGTGGCGGATTTTGGCTCCTGACAGGCAGGTAACAGTAACCTTCTCCTTGTCCAGCATAGTGAATGGGATGTGAGTGTGCCTGACTATAGAGTCGCCTATTACTAGTGTGTTAGGTATGTTATTTCGCCTTAAGGGCTGTGATTGTGCAGAACACTGATTTTGTGTTTTATGTGTTGTCTGGTTTGTGACGGGAGGTGCAGAGTTTTTGGGTGTCTGCTTTGGAGGTCTCTGATGCTTTTTCAGGTTTTTATTTAGAGCCTTCCAGTATGATTTAATGTATCTGTGTGTATTTTTTGTCAATGCTGGTTTAGTATGTCTATGTGAGGCTGGAGGTGTGGTGCAAGTGTTAACCTTCTCCTCATGACTGCCTGTTCCAGTCTTGGGTGGAGAGAGCTTAGCCTCCAATTTAGCTATATAATTGCATCTCTCGCATATGTTAATGCTTTGTGGTAGAAGGAGAGGGTTGTCTGTGTACATGAGGCAGTTGTAACATTTCCTCAGGATACCCAGGTTCACCAGCTGGACTGGAGAGTATACCTGAAATTGCCCTTTGATCATGCCTGAATAGTAGGGTGAGCTGCTTAGTCGCTTGGTTGGTGAGGGGTGAATAATGAGCCTTGCCCTGCTGTACAATCAAGTGTCGGGGTATATTAGTGCTTGTTATTAGGTCTGAGCACGTGCTGGACTGTAGGATGCTTTTTAAGTGCTTAGGTTGAGAGTTAGACTACTTTCAGGGGAAAAACTGAAGAGGAGACTTGTTGGAGCCAGGAATAATTTAGCTCTAGCTAACCGGCGCTGCCCAGATGTGCAAAACCATGCGAACGTGGTTTTTACAGCAGGGAAATGAAAGAGAAATGAGCCCAAAATGGCCTATAAACTACTAACTTTTGGGCTGGAACCACTCCTCCAGGGACAGATGGCTGCTCAAAGCTCCCTCTCTCACAGGTGAACAGAGAATCCTGCTTCTATCCAAGTAAGGTATGGGCAACTCAGAAACTTGTAACAGCCCTGAATTCAGCACTAGCCTGAAAACTGGACTATACTAGCTTAGAAAGGTGGGAAATAAGGAAAACATTGTTTTGAAAAGATAAGGCAAAAACAGTAAAAAATACACTTAAAACAGCTTTAAATGACTACAAACAGTAAAATACACTTAAAACAGCTTTAGATGACTATAAGCAATCCGAAAAGACTTTTAAACAAATTACCCAATTAACCAGTAAAAATATCTCAAAATTGAGCCCTGTTCCTGAAGTCTTCAATCAGACAAGTTCTAACTGCACACTCCTGCCAATGGGGTGCAAGGGAATCTTCTCCAAAAAAGAAGGCCCGGATTAGTGCTCAAGTTATACAAACAAAGCTAGATTCAGCAAGCCTGAATCTAATTTATGTAACAGCAAACAAGGCACACCAATTTCAGTAAGAAACAGTTCAAATATGCAGGCACTATAAGCCTCTAACCAGAAATTCCGAGCTCAGAAGGGCAGCATCCAGCCTCTTCTCCCACAAGAGTGCAGACCACAAACCTTCTTAATGTAAAATGACTGGCCTGAAGCCCAAGTACTTAAACCAGAAGTAATAGCCTTCAATCAGCAGTTCCCAATTTAGAAGGATGTAAACTACCTGTCCTGCCACAACAGTGCAGAACACAAACCTTCTTAATGTAAAACAACTGGTCTGAAGCCCAAGTGCTTAAACCAAAAGGTTTAGAATGATAGCTACACTTTAATCAGGTTACTACCAAGCAGTAATAAATACAATTGAATACTTTTAAGAAGGCCTGAATTAGTACTCAAGTTATACAAACAAAGTTAGATTCAACAGGCCTGGATCTAGTATATGCTACAGCAAACAAGGTGCACCAATTTCAGTAAGAAACAGTTCAGATATTCTGGCACTATAAACCTTTAATCAGAAATTCCCAGCTCAGTAGGGCAGAGTCCAGCCTCTCCTCCCACAAGAGTGCAGACCACAAACCTTCTTAATGTAAAATAACTGTCCTGAAGCCCAAGTGCTTAAACCAGAACTAATACACTTTTAGAATAACAGACACTGAGCCCTCAATCACCAGTTCCCAACTTAGAAGGATGTAAGCTACCTGTCCTGCTACAATAGTGCAGACTACAAACCTTCTTAATGTAAAACAACTGGTCTGAAGCCCAAGTGCTTAAACCAAAAGGCTTAGAATGATAGTTACACCAAGCAGTAATAAATACAATTGAGTACTTTTAAGTTGACGCAAAAGCAAAATAAAGTAATAAAGTAGGAAGAAACACAAATACAGTGAAAGCAGATGAATAAAGGGCAATTTTTTTTGAGTGAGCAAATGAGATGGGCCCAGGAGGAGTATCCAAATGCAAATTTACAAGAGGGTCGGGCAGTTTCAAAGCCACCAAGATTAACACCAAAACAAAAGCAGGGAGGCTGGGTGGGGAACTAACTGAAAAAAGAGAGCCACAACTTCCAGCTGGATAGTATTCAATGCAACACAAATAAATCAATTTAAATGCTGTATTATTTGAAAAAAGTGCAGATAAAGATTTACTTAAATTCACTTATACATCCAGTTGATTGCAGGTAGGGCTTAGCTGGCCAAAGCTCAGAGTTTAATCAGAAAATAATCCAAAATGTACCTCTTAAATAAGGCAGAAACTGAATATCAGTGAAGTGAAACTTCCCCCACTTATCACTGGCTATGCAGGAATTTTAACTAGCACTAAATTCTAACAAGCATTAACTAAAAAAACAGAGCCACAACTTCCAGCTAGATAGTATTCGATGCAACACAAATATGTATATGTATGTATATATATATATATATATATATATATGGATTGGGGGTTAGTATAACGGTTAAGGTGTTTACCTCAGTGGTACAAGGTTTGATTTTCACCTGGCTAGGCTTAAAATGGCTCACGGAGGCAGCTAGTCTAGTACCTACCTATAAACCTATATACATAGTTATTTATTTACTTACTGTTTGTTTGTTTGTCACTGGGGTAGTGGACTGATCCATAACAATCCATTTCAGCCACAGTTTGAGAGACAGAGCAGGAACTGGAGAGAATATATGCTTGCAAACAGAAGGACTTAAAGGCTTAAGAAAGTTTCCGTAATGACACAGAAGTTTCGAAGTCAAACACCAAAACATTCCAAATATTCAAAACATGCAGAATAGGCATTAAAACATGCAGAACAAAATCTTATTTATAAGTCAAAGTATTTGACATCAACACTATTCTACATTTGCATATTAGAAATATATTTAAGAGGTAAACATCTGGAATTCCTTATATTGTAAATAATCACACAAGAAATTTTGCATTTGCATTTTCATTGTTCATTTTTTCTTAGTAGAGGGTGCATAAGTAAGGGAGTAGTATAACAACTCCTATGAAAAAAGAAGATACCTTACTGAGAGTTGTTGTGTCTTTCGGCTTATCCCGGTTAGGGGTCGCCACAGCGGAACTCCGGTCCGCTAATGTTTGGTAGTGGATTTTTACGTGCCGAGTTACCAGCCCTGATGCACAACCTTCAGCGAAGGCACGCCTATTCACGCATGCCTCCACACAGAAGACGCTCTAGCTGAGAATCGAGAGTACTTCAGCAAAATGGATAGGGAGGATTTATTATAAAGATAGCATAAATTTAGTCAGATTCTTTTAAGATATAGAATGATGGATGTTTAAAACAAGTGAAAGAGACCCTTTTTCTCTGAAGCCAAATATTTTTTTTCTAAAGCTGATGTACTTAGCATGCTATGGATTAAAGATGGAAGTAAATCCCATGAAAAGACAGAGATTCCATGGTTAGTAGAACAAAGGCAGTGTGTAGGTTGAGTCAGTATGGGTGTGTTGCTGGCCTATGAGTGGAGTAGGCATGGGGTACTTTTTACAGCAAGTGCCTTGCTTAGTGTGGGTGTGGTATCACTGTGTAAGGTTTTGCAGATCAGGCAAAGGAGATGTAAATCCTCACACTCTTTTTACAGGGAATAAGTCGGCTGTCTGGAGAGTTATGTAGTCATACCGCCACATATTATAGGAGAGAAAAATGAACTGGTGGACTCTACTGGAGAGTATTTGGAGGTTTTATGGTTATTGGTGGAGGTATAGGTGAATAGTGGTAAAGCATATTTCAGTTGTGGCTGTAAGATGTTCCTGCCTAAAGCACTTCTTCCTTCCGGAGTAAGTGAGTAGGAGATTTTGCTGTAGCCATACAGGGTAGAGTTAATTTTAGTTTTCACATTGTTGATGTGTAGTGACATATTTAGGCTTGGAGTTAGAGTGAAACCTAAATATTTAAAGGGGGATACACATCCTTCAAGTTATTTGTTGTATGATGAGATGGAGCGAGATGGCAGATGTTTTAATGTTTGGAGGGTACCAAAAACATTACTTTGATGTTTTTAGGTTTCAGCTGTAAGCTAAGCAACCAGGGATGTGACTTAGAAAGAATGAGCTGGAGCTTATATACTATATTTTTTATGTCTGAGAGAATATTTATAGAACACCAAGTCATCCATATACAAAATAAGGTTGGATGACTTCAAGTCAGTGGGCCGACTGAGCAGAAAGTTAATGAAAAGAATAGTTACTAAAGATGAGCCTTGTGGGCCACCTGTAATGATTTTGTTTGGAGGTGATACTTTGTTGTTGTATTTCACTGAGAAACCTGCGTTTGTGAGATAACTGAACAACCAGTCTAAATGAGAGGTAGTAAAGCTAGAGTATTCTGGGGAAATAAGAACTAGTTTATAGTTGGCTTAATTGAAAGCTTTGATAAAATCTGCAAACAAGGAACCTGTCAGGTATCCTTCGTTTGTGTTGCTGACTAAGATCTGTAATGGCTAATAAAGCTGGGTACTTCTGTGCTTTATGAATCAATGCTAAAAGTCATGAAAGCATGGTGTACTGGTAAAGGTAGCTAGATAGGTAGGCATACAGGTAGTGGGTCGTATACTGCTTTTTCAAGTAGTTTGCTCAGATAGAGTAGGAGAAATAGGGCAAAATTATAAGGCATTAGAATGTTTAGCATACTGAATATGGTTCTAACAACATTTTTTTTCAAACATCTATGGATATTTGTTGTATGAAGGAAAGGTTAAATAAAGGCAGACATATTGTGACATTAATTAACTATACTGTTTAAGAAACCATGAAAAGAGACTGTCTAATACTGGAGATACATCACTGGGCTTGGGGTTATTATGTCTGTTTTTTTTTTATGCAAAATGGAGGAGGGTTGCTGAGGATTGGGGGCATACACTTACACTCAATGATGGTGCTACATAGGCCACTGTGGAGCACCTACCCTCTCTTGTGAAATGTGAATAAATTACATGCTGGTCAGTTCTCCAATCCTCAGTTCATGGTCAGCTATCATCATCATCAGCCCCCTTTTCCCCATTTTCTACAAGGGGTCATGGTAATCTGTTCACTGTCGCCATCTCTCTTGATTCAATGCCACACTCCTGCCTTCTTCAACACTCATGCCTGACTGTTGCAGATCTTCTTTCACACAATCCATCCATCTCTTTGCTGGATGTCCTCATTTCCTCTGACCTTCTTCCTGTCTGTTCCAAATCTTTTTCACCAGATTGTCTTCTGCTTTTCTACACATGTGCCTGGACCACCGTAATCTGTTATTTTTGATCATTTCTGCAATTGGAGCTACTTTGACTTCTGCTCTTACGTCCTCATTTCTTCATCAGTCCCACAGTGTGCATCCTGCCATCCTTCTCAGGCACTTCATTTCTGTCACCTCTAGCTTCATCATCTGCTCTGCCTTTACTGCCCAGGTTTCTGTACCATACAGTAGTACTGGTTGCACCACTTTGTTGTACACCTTACTTTCCAGCTTCTTTGGCATTCTTCTTTCATAGTCTACACCTGAGACTCTATGCCAGTTGGCTGAAGCCCCTCTGATTCTAGCTTTGACCTCTTCTTTCAGACTTCCCTTCTCCTCAGCCACCCCTCCCAGATACATGAAGCTCTTTATCTGTTCCACTGTCTTCCCTTCTATCTCAATTCTCTTCATCTTCTGATTTCCCCAGTTTGTTGCTATTACCACTGTCTTATCTGTGGTTAGTTTCATCCCGTGTGCCTTCAGTTTTGCATTCCATTCCCCTATCCTTTCTTGAAGTTCTTGCTTAGAGTCTGCCTGTAATGTCACATCATCTGCATACAGCAACTTTGTTGATCTGTCCCCTCCACCCTGTTTGCTAATGTAATCTATCACCAGTATGAAGAGCAGTAGGCTGAGAGATGAACCCTGTTGCACAATCACTTCCACTGGGAACCCCTCTGTGAGGCCGAACACTGCTCGTACTTGAGTCATTGGGTCCTTGTACATAGGCTGCACTAATTCTACCAATGTTTCTGGGACTTCAAACCACTACAATACTGCCCAAATCAGCTTTCTTGGGACTTTGTCATATGCACCCGCCAAGTCTAGGAATGCCCAGGTGGACTCTTTCCTCACCTCTAGCTTCTTTTCAACTATCTCACTGCAAACATTGGGTCAGTTGTGCTGCATCCTGATTTGAATCCGAACTGCTCATTTCTCATCTTATGTTCTACTACTCTGTGCAGTTGTTTATCAATCACCCTCTCCAGAACTTTCATGCAATGTGATAGGAGTTTGATGCCTCTGTACTGCCCACAATTGTGAATGTCCCCTTTGTTCTTGTACACTGGCACAGGTATGCTTATTCTTCTGTTATCTGGGATATGCCTTTCTCTCCACACTGCTACGAGTACCCTCAGGAGACATTTCTCCCCTATCTCACCAAGCATTTTTATAATATTTGCAGTGACCTCATCTGAGCCTGCTGCTTTCCCTGACTTCATTTTCCTTAGTGCTATCCTTACTTCTTCTAGAGTGGGCTCCTCTTCTTCTTTCATCATAGGCTGTTTCTGGGGCAGTACAGCTTCTCTGGGGTAATCTTCATTCAAAAGCTCCTGGAAATACTCCTTTCATCAGCCTTTGATTTCCTGGGGATTGGTGAGCAGGTTGTTGCTGGAACCCCTTATGAAGGGTGTCTGATTATCTTCTTTATCTTTCTGTCTTGGCCTTGCAGCCTGATATAGTTTTTTTGTGCCTCCTACTGAGTTACTTTCCAGAAGTTGGTAGCGTGCCTCTGGTGTCCTAGTCTCTGCTATTAAAACTCCTTTCTTAGCTTTTTTGTTAGCCAACCAGTATTCATTCCTAGCCTGGTCAGTCTTTTTATCTCCCACATTTTCCTGCACTCCTCCTTTCTTTTGATGACTTCCTGGACTTGTATATTCCACCATCTGCTTTCCTTATGTACCTTATTTTCATACCTGGCTCGGTCACATGTCTGTTCTGTAGTTCTCACACATGCTGTTTTTAGGCCTGCCATTCTTCTTCAACTCCACCTATTTCCTCTTTTTCTTGAGATGCTTGAGCCCTGAGTAATTCCTTGAACTGTTGTGCTTTCCCTCCAGTCAGCTTCCAGGTCTTCAGCCTGGTCTCTGTTGACCTTAGAGCCTTCTCTGACCACTGCTTGCAGCTGAGTGTGGAAACCAGTGGTTTATTCTATGGGCTGACTGTTTCACTGGGGATGACTTTGCAATCATTGATTCTAACCAGAGCCCTTTCCTTACTAGGAGGAAGTCTACCTGAGTTGCATGTTGGCCACTCTTGTATGTGATCTTGTGACTGTCTCTCTTTCTGAACCATGTGTTGGTTACTATCAAGCCATTTGCCAGACAGAAGTCTAGAATGGCCTCTCCTTTTTTATTGCTGTTGCCCAACCAATGTGGACCCAGGCAGTCCTCATATCCTGTTTTGTCTGTCCCAATACATGAATTCACTCCTGTTGTCCTGCTTTATCTAGTAGGTCTTGTAATTGCTGTCTGCATGCACTCTTTTCTTTGGTCAGCCATTGCTCTCTTATAACTCACCATGATGCAGATGGCTGCTGCTGCACTAACTGGCTCACTGCTGACTGCTGTCATTTGTCTGTTGTCTTCCTAGGACAGCCTGGGCATTGTGACAAGAAAGCAGTTTGTGGAGGACCACAGGAAGTTTGTGCATGTGCACTACCCAGATCTTTCTTTTTTTTTTTTTGTATAGACAGTGGCAGTGGCCATGATTGATCATATACAAATATGTATGCTCCTAGGGAAATGTATTATTTTTTTTTATTTAACATTTGAAAGTTTAGGCAGGTGGTGATTGTTTTTTTTCACTTCCTGATGAAAGATGGATTAAAATTCACACATTTTGTCAATTTTTGTGAAGAAAAGCTGAGAAACATTGACAGGTATACAGGTAATTTTACTATCTTTGTCGTTAAAGCTGTATACTTCAATTAAGTCATGTCGCCCAGTGGGTATACATATATTTGATCTGTGATGATGTTTGGATATGTAATCCACTTCTTAGGGACCAAATTTAGGAAAGTCGGAGCCTTACATGATAATTGGTTTCGCAAAGGCTCATTAAGGCAAATACTTAGTCCATGTGTGTGTAATTACAGTGCAGTCTACCCTTTTTTTGCAGAACGATAACAGTATATTTAAAGGTATTCACAACAATAACAAATATGTTTTTTCACCTTACAGTCCTGCTGTGTGAGTCATTACTTAACAGTGAATAAATTATTATTATTATTATTATTATTATTATTCAAAATACTATTCAGATGTACTCTGAAGTTCATCCAAATAATATTATTCTGAATAATAATAATTTGTTCACTGTGAACATGCAGGAAGTTGAGATAAAATTTGGTATGAAAAGTGAAGCAAACTTGTTAGCCAAAGCTAAAGTCATATTGCAGTGCATTGGAGATGCAATTGGAGGTTTTGGTCAGGATTCAACAATCCTGAATAGCTTTTCAAACTGTGTCTCATATTGCAATTAAGAAAAGGTATATCGGAGAGAGGAAGAAAGAAGAAAACAAGCAAGAAGAAGACAAAACAAAACTAAAAAATAGCTTAGCTAAAACAGTGTTTAGTAAACACTAAGGCAAAATTGCAAAACTTCCTAGCAGATTCCGTTTCCTAGCCAGGCTGAGCAGGACCCAGCAAGCAGGTAACAACAGTGAACAGCATCAGTTGAAGTAACTTTTCTTTTTTTCATGCTAAGCAGGCCTGCAAAGGCTTGCAGTTGGATAATCCTTCCAAAGCGGTACAGATGAGAAAATCATGGCATTGTGCCATACCTCTCTCTCAAGTGTCCAGATTTTAGCAGAATGTCCCAGTTTTTGCCTATGTTCTGTTCTTCATAAAATTTGTGGTTTTATTTATGGCAATGGTAAATACAAACAGTCATTTCAGTTTCAGTCTGATAACACAAAACCTTTTATTCTAGCAATTTTCTAAGTTTATAAGAGCAATATTTAAAAATTGTCCTTGTGCACCTTTGTTTGCCCCATTAATAATTATGGCTTCATCTAGTGATTTCTTGGGCTAGTAGCAGCACCACCACACTCTGCTTTATCTATGATAAACTGCTATCCATCTGCTAGCAGTGACACTCAGGGCTAGCCCATGGGTTGAAAGGTGTGCTTGGCGTTAATGGTGTGCAGTACATTTTCCTGGCTTGAAAAGTTGAGATGATTGTGAGAACAGTCTGTTTTGAACATATTAATTATTTAAAGTTGCTTTTTTAAGATACATTTGATTATATTTATATTATCTCATATTATATTATATTATAAATAATAATAAAAACACACAGGACAAAGAAGGAAACCAAAAAACCAAGAAACCAAATCCCTTCAGTGCAGTACTCCAATAAAGGCTGTCCCTCCAAAAAATGGTGCAAAATATCCAACTTTATTCCAAACCAAGTAAACAGATTTAGTGCTTTCGTCTCCCTAAACATGAAACTTCATCTGAATCAAACTACATCAGATCCTGTTCCAATAAATAGTCATACAAATCCTTCCATTGGTTAAAAATAAATCAAATCAGTGCCAGTAAAAGTGGTGTTGCAATGAAAAACACAAAATACACACATATCAGTATATTAAAAATACAGAAATGAACTAAATAACAATTAAAATACAGTATTAAAACTACAGTATTAAAATTTTTCCTACCATGTCCACCAAATATAACTCAAATAATAATGCAATGTACCAAAGGCACTGCATTAAAATCAATTCACTTGTTTTTCACAGGTCTAAGTTTTTGTGCTGGAGCGATAGAAATATGGTCATTCAAACCCGGGAATACAGAGGCATCCAACCGTAACTGCCATAAAAGCTCTTTGAATTCAAGCCTGTTTTCCCAGTTCCCACCCCTATCATCCTGTTTAACACATTCAAGAACCTTAAATTTAAAGTCACTGTTGGTACACTAGAGAACATGTCATTACAAGGCATTAGTTTCTCTCCTTCGGCTGATGTCATACATGTGTTTATATATACAGGACATCAATTTCCTTTCAGTTTTCCCCACATAAAAAGTCCAACAGGCATTACAATATGCGAGGTAACCCACCCCTTTGGTGAAGCATGTATAGTAATCTGAAGCTTCCAAAATCAGAGCTATACTGGGTATAATAAGTGTATCCATGTTAGCCAAAAAAACTACATTGAGAACACCTTCCACATCTATGTGTTCCTCTTCTCCCACTGTGATGTCTATCCCCCATTTTTTGCTCTTCTCCAAGATATCTTTAAGATTATAGTTTCTCCTGTAACTATATTGTATTCGCCTATTGGATACTTCCAATCTATTGGGCATTCTCTGGAACAAATTCCAAATGCCATTAATAGCTTTTGTACCCATCCTGTATCACCATTAAATGTAAGAATCATATGGGGGTACCCTCAGTGGGTACCAAAGGGTTTCTAAACACATTACACTCAGTGTTGGTCCTATTCAAATCATACCTAAGAAGGGGTCCCCCACCCACTGAGAACCTCTTCTTTTAGAGATTTTATTAATTCTCCAGGGTAACTTCTCTGTAAAAATAGAGTTTGAATGTATTCCAATTCATCAACCAAAACTTCCCTTTCTGTTGTCATTCTTGCCATCCTAACCATCTTTCCTTTCACAATACTTCTTTTTTGAAAATGGGGATGGTTACTGTCATAGTGCAAGTATGAATCGGAGAAACATTTTTTCTGAAACACCTGTGATGGAAATTTTTGTTTAGTATCATCCTTTTTAATACAAACATCCAGGTAATGCATCTCCTTATTATCAAATGTATGTGTGAAACTCAAAAACTCAGTAGTGCAATTCAAGTACTCCATAAAACAAGGAATCTCCTCCAAGGGACCCTTCCATACGATAAACAGATCATCCAAAAACCGAACATACTTATAAATATAACCTTTAAAAGGAGATTCAAAATCAAAATGCTTCTCCCAATAAACATGACAGTATTTGCATAGATGGGGGTGCATGAAGAACCCATGGCTACCCCGTTCAACTGATGATAATATTCCCCTTGAAAATACAAGAAATTGTTCTTAAGTACGAGTTCCATGTTTTCCAGAACTAATTTAAAATCCGTATTTGACAAAAAAACAAAATTAATCATTATATGTTCGAACTACTCGAGCCCAGTACCATAAGGTATGACTGAGAAGAGGTCCTTGACATCTATTGTTAAAAAGGACAGGTTGTGGCTATATTCAAGTTGTCCCATTTTTTCCAGAAAATCCCATGAATCCATCAAAATGTGCAGATAAAGGCTATAAAATGGTTTTAGTTTTGTGTCAATAAATATCACCAGAGGTTGGGTTTTAGATCCCTTTCGAAGTAACAATGGGTCTAAGTGGTGGATTAGATACGTCCTTATGGACTTTAGGGATACCAAAAATCCCTGGAATGTATGGTTTGGAAACCTTAAAAAAATTATACAATTTTTCATCAGTCAAACCCTGTAGTAAGTTGTCCTCTATGATGAGGTCAATGTTTCTATATGCAATGTTTAATTCATTTTTGGAGACAATAGTATACCTAGAGTCCATATTAAGTATCTCCATCATCTTGGCTACATACATAATGTTCTCCATTAACACCACACCCCCTCCCTTATTAGGTTTCATAACCCGTAAACCCTCATTCCTGCTAGGGTTGTAAAGCAATACTTTTTCCTGCTTAATTAAATTAGTAAAAAAAGTATTTTTTCTTATCCCATTGGGATTTCAGTTCGTTAGTTATGTGTATTCCGGGGCTTGAAATACCATATTTTTATAGTTCCAGTACTAAAACTTAGACCTGTGAAAAACAAGTGAATTGATTTTAATGCAGTGCATTATTATTTGAGTTATATTTGGTGGACATGGTAGGAAAAATATAGTTTTAATATTGTAGTTTTAATACTGTATTTTTAATTGTTATTTAGTTCATTTCTGTATTTTTAATATACTGATAATTGTGTATTTTGTATTTTTCACTGCAACACCACTTTTACTGGCACTGGATTGATTGATTTTTAACCAATGGAAGGATTTGTATGACTACTGGAACAGGATCTGGTGTAGTTTGATTCTGATGAAGTTTCCTGTTTAGGGAGACAAAAGTGCTAAATCTGTTTACTTGGGTGGAATAAAGTTGGATATTTTGCACCGTTTTTTCGGAGAGACAGCTTTTATTGGAGTACTGCACTGAAGGAATATTATAAATAATGTTTTATGTAATTTGACACTGATGAGACTTCATTTGAATTAACATCTTCTAAGAAGATTCTCTGTAATTTACAATATAATCTTGCATTAGGACATTTATTGGGATTTTAATACTTCGTTTACTGATATTGTACAAGGTGTGTTAGTATGAAATGTTGTTCATTTTTTGTTTAAATATGCCAGCCATATCTCAGATATTCCCTAGCAATCTTGGACACTCAGTCCCACTGGGAACCCCTCAGTGAGTCCAAAAACCGTTCATACTGGTGTCATTAGTTCCTTGTACATAGCCTGTTCTAATTCCACTAATGTTTCCTTGACTTCAAACCGTTGCAGTACTGCTGAGATCAGCATTCTTGGGACATTGTCATAGGTTTTCTCCAAGTCTAGGAATACTTTATGCTGCCTCAAGCTTGCATCCTGATCTGAATATGAACTGCTCATCTCTCATCTTACTTTTTTACTACACTGCGTATTTATTTATCAGTCACCCTCTTCAACACTTTCATCCACTGTGAAAGAGTGTGATAACACTATGCTGCCCATTGATGTGACTGTCCCTTTGTTCTTGTACACACTGAGATTAGAATGTTTATTCATTAGTCATCTGCAATACTCCTTTCTCTCTATACTGCTATGAATACCCTCAGGATATCTTTGCTGACTTCATCTGAGAGTGCTGCTTTCCCTAATTTAATTTTCCTTAGTGCTGTTCTTACTTTCATGTGGCTCTTCTCCTCTGTCATTGTAGACTGTATACGGGGCACTATCACTTCAGTGGGGTTTTCTTAATTCAAAAGCTGCCAGCATCTGCCTTTAATGTCCTGTGTACTGGTGATTAGATTATTGCTGTTTTCCCTCATGAGCAGTGTCTGGTAACTATCTTCTTTATCTTTCTGTCTTTGTAAACTGATAGAGATTGCTTCTGCTGAATCACGTTCTAGTAACTGGTGGAGACTGCAGAGTGCTAAAAAAATAAGGGAGTACCTGGATAATATGCATGAATTTAGAAAAATTGCTGATTTTGATAATAATAACTCCAGAGTTCAAAATATTTTAGCACAACAACTTAGGTAGCAGAAAGTAGAAAGGGTTGCTGCCAGACTTAGGGAGCCTATATAAGAAAAATATCAAAAGATCCTGTAGAGGTATTAGAGATATTTTGGAAAATTTATAAAAAATTGTATAAAGCAGAGAAATGTGGAAATCAAGAAAAAGCACAAATGGAATTATTTATGGAAGACTTAGATATGCCAATGTTAGAAGTAGATGAGGTTCAACAATTAATAGTGAAGATAGGAGATGAGATAGAAACAGTGATGTCTAACCAATGTGTGGGAAAGTCTCTAGGAATAGATGGTATTCCTGTGGAAGTCTGGAAGCTAGGAGGGAAGAAAGTAATAACGATCTGGAAGGTTTTGTTTGACAGTATTTTAAAAGGAGGGGAAGCACTAACATCCTGGAAAAAAGTCTGTGGTTACTGTAGTACCTAAAGACAATAATGCCCCATCAGATCTAGATTCATATAGGCCCATTTCAGTTTTAAACCATGATTATAACATGTTTGTGTCTATAATGGCTAAAAGAATAGCAAAGGTGTTTCAAAATTGATAGATATGAATCAATGTGGTTTTGCGGATGGGAGGCAAACATTTCATAATATTAACAAAACAATGATAATCCAGAGGGAAGCAGAATTTAGGAAAATACCACTGCTGTCAGTGGGTCTTGATGTAGAGAAAGCATTCAACAGAGTAAGCTGGGATTTTATGAACAGGGCAATCAGTGGTGTCACCATAGGGAGGTATTTATACCTAGAAGTTGAAGATTTTTTTTTTGTTTTTTTGCATTATGTGTGCTTGCAAGTTGCCAAACAACCAAAATAGATCTCTTGGATTTGGTACAATCAGAGAGGGAGGAATGAAATATTTTAGATTTGTCAGAATTTGACAGCAGTGGGAGGGGTTGGGGGCTGGCATAATGGTTAAGGTGTTTACCTCACTGACCCAAAGGACAGGGTTTGATTCTTACCTTTCTGGGTGGGAGGTCGGCATAATGTTTAAGGTGCTTACCTTACAGACACAAGGTACAGGGCTTGATTCTCATGTGGAGTAATTGGCTAGGCTTGAAATGGCCCACAACGGTAGTTAGTCTAGTACTAATCTATGAACTTACTCAAGTGGTGGTTCATGATGATGACCTTTGAAACTATGTGATAAGTAAGCTGTTAGCCCAGATTATGGCCTTTCATGGGGAATTGCTCCTAATTATAGCAGATTGAAAGCTGTGGTGAAAAGAAACAATGTAGATGGTAGTGTAAGGCAACAGAGGGTAAGCACAGTTGGTAGGTTTTTAACACAGTTTATGAGATCTGTAGGTTTAAGGGATGAATGGCTAGAAAATCAGAAGTACAATTAGAGAATGGTTTTACATGTTTTCCCTTTAAATATAAGACCAGCTCAAGACCAGATAGGGGATATAGTTCAGTGTAGGGCAAAGGGGGTATAGATAAGGCAATAGTGGAGTTCCAGACTATTCTCAGATCACTCCCCCTTGCAGATAGCAGTAAAAGTAAAGGAAAAAGATATGATAATGGATAGACACTGGAGATACCCAGATTACATATGTCTTCTGAAAAAGAAAAGAAATGGTTAAAAGGCATAACACAACAGATGCAGGAATTTGGGAGTAGAAACCTTGTGGACGGGCATAGGTGCAAGTGGAGAATGATAGGTAGCATGAATAACTGAGCATATAAAGGGAATGCAAAGAGAGTATAAGAACAGGTTTAAATTGCATAGGAAGGAAATGTAGTAACTACAGAATAGTGAAATGTGTTGTGTTAGGAAAGGAGCAGATTAAAGATGTAAAATGTAAGCTAAACCTTTGAACTGATGAGAGATTGCTAAGAAGACAGGAATTAGGTAGAAATGGGCATCCTGAGACAATGTAGAAATTATTTCATGTTTTCTGACTACCACTTAATTTTCAAACAATCAGATACAGTATATGAGCAATGTAGTTATACACTGTCACTGGAGGCAAGGCTGCTACATGTAGCAAACAGGTTGTCAGAAATACTCACCAGCATACCTGCCATACACATTATAGGGCGAAGACATACAGCCATATATGCTGAGGTGCTTAGAAGTAATAAGCATTTCTCAATGAGATCTGGCATGACATGGAATAACTGTGTTTTTTTTAATATAAAATAAACTTATATGCCTGAAGTTATGCTGCTACTGCATTTCTTCTACTTTTTTTACTAATGCGTCAAAAGTGATGAAGTATTGCAGATGTTCATAGCTTTTAGGAAATGTTTGCCATGATGAATGGTAACGTTGCAGATTTTGATGATGGATGGTTGGCTCTGACTGCAGTTTTTGTTTTGCTTTTTTTGTTGCTGCTGTGGATCATATGGGGCGTCTATATTATATGTTCGAAGTTTCAAAACTTCGAACGTCATATAATCGAACTGATATGACCGAAGTTTTAAAACTTTGAACATAAAATAAAAAAAAAAAAGAAAAGAAACTTACCTGAACGCTGTAAGCAGGGGGGCAAGCCCCCCTACATCCCCACACCCCACGCTACTTAAATATACCAACTCTGAGACCACACTTTAGTGAAGTGAGATCACCGTAGGGAATATTTCCCTACACTTCACTGTAGTGTGGTCTTGGAGTTGGTATATTTAAGTAGCGGGGGGTGTGGGGAGTGCAGGGGGTTTGCCCCACTGCTTACAGCATTCAGGTAACTTTCTTTTGTTTTTTTTTTTTTGTATTTTTGTTTTTTTTATATGTTCGAAGTTTTAAAACTTTGACCATATAAGTTTGATTATATGATGTTCGATGTTTTGAAAATTCGAACATATAATATAGACCCTCATATGGTTTTCTTCATGTAACATGTTGCTAGCCTGTTCCGTAGGAGTCCTAACTGTATTGCTTGCTGCTGCCTGAAGCTGCCTCTCCTGTGTGTGTGGGGGGGGGGGGGGTGTGGACTAACCACCAAGGCCTCTGGACTTCTGCACATTGAGCTGTTTTTTCTTGAGACTGAGCTGGGTGTGTGGTAAAACAAACCATTCCCACTTTTATATATTTTAACTTCTGGTTAATTTTTTCCTCCTTAAAATATTCATACATATCAACTGTTCCAGGGACATGATGTCCCTGATATTGTTTCAATATTTTGCTCTGTCCATCCTGGTCCATCCTAAAACTGGTGAATTTGGGAGGAAAAGGTGGCAGACTACACTGCCAATAATTTTACATTTATTTATAGACATATTACTTCACTTAAGGAAATAAAATTTAATTCACATTCTCTACACTTCTAAAATTGGAGCAACATGTAAATCTCAGTTTAATAGTAGTAACATTTTAAAAACCGTTTCTGATTATTTCTGGAGTTGAGTTGTCCCTGGTTCTGAAAGTTAAGAGGATGAGAGAGCTATGAAAATAATACAAAGAAAATGTTATGTTGCAACCAAGTGACAATTCTGGCAAAAAAGAGAGAAGGCTGGGCATGATTTCAATACCTGCTATTTCAGTAGTTCTGATACATAATGATCTGGAAATTAGAGCTTCCTTCCTAGCTGTTAGCAAACGTTTCACCTTATGAGACGGAACGTTGTCTTCCACATGTTGAAGATGGAAAGTTGGCTAAACTATAGTTTCTGTTATTTAAATTATTATTGCTTGCTGGTAGTGTGTGGTGTCATGTTGCAATATAACCGAGAGTCATCAGAAAAAAAAAATCGGTCATCAAAACTACAAATGCTTAAATTCTTCTAAGATTTGTTAACTTCATGGGTGCTTTACTAGGCTATGTAAAGATCTTGATAAGCCAAGCCTTCTATTCTCATGGTAGGTTTTAGGCAGCCCTTATATTTTATTCACAAATAACCTACAGAGGACAGAACAAGGATATGCTGGGAGATGTACATGTTGCCCCTATCCAGAATGGATATGAATTTGCTGTTGTCCATCTAGTTGTCCAAATTATGTTTGAAAAGAGAGAGAGAGAAGTACTTTGCTTTATGCGGAGTGAAAGACTGTTCCACACAGAAGAGGAATTCCCCATGAATTGCTTATTTTGATCCCTTTTCGTCTGAAATAAAATTTGTGGTGCTTAAGGGTATACATTTTTGCAAATACAGTATTTAATTAGGGTCTTTATAGAAGATTAGAGAAAACTGAGCATTAGTCTAATTTCCATGTTTTAGTAAACTGCCAATGTTTACAAAAGTATTAAGTACAGCTTATCTGCTCTCTTGGTTGGTGGATCAATAAAAAGGGTCTGTTGCCACAGATTTGAACTTTCCCATTTCCTCACCAGCTTGATCGATATGGGCATCCTGAGGTAATGTAGAAATTGTCTCATGTTTACTGACAACCAGTTAATTCTCAGTCTAATAAGGTATGTGAGAGATGTATTTATACAATGTCACTGGAGGCAAAGCACTCACATAAAAGTACTCCTAATGTCATTAAGGTTGTCAGAAGTATACACACTGCACCCATCACACACAATTCAAAGCAGATATATAGACCCACATATGCTGAGGTGCTTAAATGTAACCTTCCTAAACCCCAAAGACTTCCTAGATGAAGTATACATAATAAACACCCTCAGCAGCCCCGAATGCACTTTTTCAAAACAATGCCCACATCAACAAATACAGTCCCATCTCATGGAGCCTCTACTTCTAAGCCCATCAGGCAAGCCACCAAACAACCCAACATTCTAGTCATTGGAGACTCCATCATGAGACACACACTGATGCCCCTCCCTCTAGGTTTATTAAGAAGAAAGTCAGTCAGTTGCTTATCTGGGGTTAGGATCCACCACATTATGCACACACTCATTTCATTGGACCACGAGTACCAGTATAACTCAGTCATAGTCCATGTGGGAGTAAATGACCTGACACATACCTCCTTAGACTAGACAATATCCCAGGATGCCTTTTAAATAGCATGAAACATGACCTATCAGGCAGCCTGGAATTGCTTTTTAACTGCAGCCTCCAAACAAGCTTCATGCCTCATGAATGGAGAACAGCAACAGTCATCTCTCTGCTCAGATTTGGGCCCTCTACAGACCCTGGAAACTACAGACCCATAAGTCTCACTAGTCTCATATGCAAAGCCATGGAAAGAATTATCATGGAAATGATCAATAATGGTACAGTAAACCCTCAGACACTGGACCCAACCCAATTTGGTTTCATCAATGTAAGAAGCATAGCCAAAAAAACTCATAATCTACATGGACTATTATCCCACTATTCCCCTGATGTAGTCACAATAACAGAAACCTGGCTAAAACCAACTATTGACAGTAATGAAGTCACACCCACAAGCTACAATATCCTATGTAAAGACAGAATAAACAAAAAAGGGGGAGGTGTAGCTATCTTATACAAAGACCACCCCTCTCTGCACCTTCTTAGCCCCGCTACCCATAACATGGCAAATGCTGAATTACTCTAGCTAAATTACCTATAAACTCCAACAGGCACCTTAACATTATAGGGGGATATATACACCATGCAATAACATTGCAACCTTAAAAACCTACTACAATGGTGTTCCTCATCCCTCCCTCAACAGACCATCATCATGGGGGACTTTAACACTGATTGGCTACTGTGCTCCTCCACAGCTCCAACAAACTACATTAACGTGTATGGATTTACCCAAACAATAACAACTCCCACTTGGACTGATAAAACCACTAAACAAAACTCCATACTAGACTAGATTCTTGTTAACTCTCCCCACCTATCATCCCACTCAGGTTGCAAACCTGACAACTTGAGTGACCACTCCCCGACCTTTCTCCTTAGAGTACACAATCATCCAACACAACAAACCACCTTCCATACTATCAGGAACAAAAAGAATTTTAATCCTAACAACTTTATCTCAGCCCTACAAAATTGTTATTGGGATCATCTTAGACAAATGCCCCAGGATAAAGCAATACTCTCTTTTAACAACACCTTTCTTGATATCCTCAACATTCATGCTCCACCTAGAAATATTAGAGTCAAAGCCAACTATGCACCCTGGTTAACCAAAGAAACTAGATCCCTAGTCAAAGCCAGAGACAAAGCCTGGTCAAACTTCCATAAGAACAAAACCAGTATTACTAAACATTTCCTTGAACTCTGTAATAAAACCAAAAAGCTAATTAAAACAGACAACTCCAGCTACTTTCAAAATATCCAAACCAAGTATCTTAATAACCCTCAAATGTTCTGGGCTGCAGGAAATAACTTATTACATCCAAGGAATGTTACTACTCCCACTCCAAAAACAACTAATAACAATGACATTGTAGCTAGCCAATTCAACACTTTATTTACTGAGTCCGTCCAAACTCAAGCCAATAACCACACTAAGTCCAATCCCTCCTACTCTGAACATGATTACAACTTACCCACACAAAACCCCACCAATCAATTTAAACTACACCCAGTCTCTACCAGTTACATCAAAAAATACTGAAAAAACTAGAATCCACCACTCTAGCAGCTGATAACCTCCTCCCAGACTTTCTGCAAATAGCAGCTGAAGCTATCTCCTATCCAGTTGCCATACTCATAAATAGATCAATAACTGAAGCATACGTTCCCACAATCTGGAAAATCTCTCACATTCTATCCCTTCACAAAGGAGGAACACCTTGCGAACTTACAAACTACTGCCCCATTGCCATTCAATCACCCCTGTCCAAAGTCCTTGAAAAAGTAGTACACAATCAACTCATGGACTGTCTCCTCTCACATAATCTTCTATCCCACACCAAGCATGGTTTCTGTCCTGCTTAGTACCGCAACAGCCCTATTGTCCTTTACTAACATAGTTAACCAACACAGAAATAATGCCCAATTTGTATCAGCCTTATTCCTTGATCGTCAAAGGCATTTGACATGGTCAACACATAAAACTCATTAGCATCCTTTCCTCCCTTAATCTCAGCCATAACACTATTACATGGTTCCAAAGTTACTTATCCGACCGGCAACAAGCAGTCCGATGGCAACAATTTCTCACCTCCTCCCAGTCACCTTAGGAGTTCCCAAGGCTCCATCCTTGGACCCCTTCTATTTTCCCTTTTTACCAACCAGCTTCACTCTGCCACCTCACATGCCACCTGAAATTCAATATGCATTTGATTCAACCGTGATCTGCTCTGCCTCCTTCCTCAATGTTCTTCAAATCATAAACCAAGACTCCTTCCTGTCTGTAGAAGTCTGGTTAACCAACTCCCAACTTATATTAAATGCTAACTTTACCCCCCTCTCACCCCTAAAGGGCCCATCTCTATACTGGAAGAATGCAAAGTTCCTGTAATCACGGCTGCACAGGTAAAAAACACACTTTCCAAAGCCAAGAACACAGCATCCATGGGACCTGACATCATCCCAGGCTGCGTTCTACATGAACTACAGAAAGAACTGACACCCCACTTAAGCACCATGTTCAATCATAGCCTCACCTCAGGCTTTGTGCCCACTGAATGGTGCACAGTGACGGTTATCCCACTCCACAAAGAGGAGTCACCATGGACCCTGGGAACTACCGCCCCATTAGCCTAATGAGCCTGGTCTGCAAGGTCATGGAACTTATAAACAAAGACATTGGTAATCTCCAAACTCTGGACCCCACCCAGTTCGGGTTTGTAAAAGCCAGATCATGTCTCCTAAACCTGATAGACTTCTTTGAAGTAGTCACCAAAGCTGTAGACGAGGGTAAGGTGGTTCACACAGCCTATCTAGATTTCACCAAGGCTTTTGACACCATCCCCCACTCTGGAATTATAGATAAACTCACTAAGCTAGGTATAAATCCCTATGTCACAAGATGTGTTGCCAACTGGCTCACTGACAGAACCCACACTGTGAAAGTAGCAGACTTCAAATCCGACTTCAGACTAGTGACAAGTGGAGTACCACAAGGTTCAGTCCTGGGTCCTCTCCTGTTTGGTATCTACTTTTCTGAAGTACAGGCTAACACAGAAGGTCTTTGGCTAATGAAGTTCCCAGATGACTGCAAACTAGGAGCCATAATCGAAACTCCTAACGATGTGAACATCCTACAAAAGGGCCTCACTGAGACAGATGCCTGGTGTCAAAGCATTGGCCTCAAGCTCAGTGCCAAAAAGTGCACTGTCATCTCTTTTGGTAAAAACACTGTACCCATGAGCTACCACATAGGTGGTAGTCTACTTAACACCAAAAGTGTGATAAGAGACCTTGGGACACAGGTGGACAGTAGTCTCTCCTTTGATAATCACATTGCCACAGTAGTCAGGAAATCCTTCTACATGGCACAACTTATCATAAAAGGTTTCTCATCCAGGAAAAAAGAGGTCATTGTTCCCCTCTACCCATCATTCATTAAACCCATTATAAAGTACAACACCCCTTTTGGTATGTACCTCACAAGACATCTACAATAACTAGAAAGGCTGCAGAAATACCTCACAAAGAGGAGTACCAGCCTCAAACAGATGCCCTATGCAGACCATCTCAAAAAACTCCAGCTTTACCCCGTCGCATATCGCCTACTCAGAGGCGATCTCTGCCTAACATACGAAGCTATGTCAAACCCAGAGCTGTTGGACATGCTGCACTTAAAGAAATCCCACTCCCTCCGAGCTACATGCTCTAGGGACCTAAACCTTGTCACCACAATAAACAGAATATGCTGGAGGGATAGATTCCTGTCCCAGAGACTTCCCATACTCTGGAAAAAACTACCTATCTATATCAAACAAAGCTCCTCATTAGTAATCTTCAAGAAAAATCTTGATGATTGAATGAGAAATAGGAAATTCTCCCTGGGGATCACCTCTGTGGCTTTGCTTGACAGGGGCACAGGAGAATAATTTTCTTGGGTAGTGAAAGCCAGGGTACCTTTTTGGTTAGGCTTATGCAGGCCCTAGGGCCAATAGCCTAGTACCTACCTATGAACCTATGACTTGGCGCTTAGCTACCCGGGCCTCCACTGAAAATGGACACATGTCCAGTTGGACCATCCCAGTAAACAAATATAAAATAAATAAATAAAATAAATCAAGGGCAGGTCATGCCTAGTCAACCTGGTGGACTTCTTTGAGAATGTCACCAAAGCAATGGATGACAGCAAAATGGTTCGCACTGCCTACCTTGACCTGGCCAAGGCTTTTGATACAATCCCACCTCGGGCATTCTTGACAAACTTAAAAGGTTAGGTACAAATCCTTATGTTAACTGGTGGAGAGTCAGCTGGCTCACAGACAGGACCCAAGAAGTTAGAATTGGGAAGTCCACCTCTACAAAGAGGCCAATCACAAGTGGATTCCCTCAGGCATCGGTCCTGGGACTGCTTCTTTTTGGAATTTATTTTTTTGAAGTCAAGGCCAATGTTAATGGCCTCTGGCTGACTAAATTTGCAGATGATTGCAAATTAAGAGTGATCATTGAATTCCACACAGACACAGATGTTCTCCAGGAAGGGCTGACACAAACACACTGACTCTCTTCAAGAGAAATCTTGACGAGTGGATGGGAGATCGTAGGTTTACCCCAGGGGTCATCTCTGTGTCACTACTAGACAGAGGCACAGTAAACTAATTCTATTATATAAGGAGGTCTTCACTGTGTCACTGCTAGACAGATGCACAGTATTCTAAATCTATTCTGTTCACTTTTGTACCATTACATGGGGTGGCGAAAGCCACATCACTATGGCTAGGCTTATAAATGCCCCAGGGCAGATAGCCTAGTACCAAACTATGAAACTATGAAACAACTGGTGTCAGAGCCATGGACTAAAACTGAATGCCAAGAAATGCATAAAAGTATCCTTCAGGAAGTCAACTACCCCTGGTAACTATTATATTGACTACACACTCCTTACAGTTGACCCAGTAGTCAGGGACATAGGGACACACATAGACAGTAATCTAGCCTTTGGCCATCACGTGTCTACAGTAGTAAGGAAATCATTCTGTGTTGTGCAACTTATAAACAAAGGTATAGCATCTAGGTCCAAGGAAGTCAATGTTCCACTGTATACAGCATTCATCAGACCTGTAATTTAGTACAATGCCCCTTTTGGTATGTACATAACCAGGCATATCCAACAATTAGAACATCCACAAAGGTTCCTCACTAAAAGAATACAGGGCGTAAGCAACGTGTCCTTTGCAGACTGCCTCAAAGCCCTATTCCTGTAGTCTGTCTCATACTGGCTGTTCAGGGGATATCTATGCCCGGCATACAGCAGGGCATTGTCAGACACCACTCTAATGGACCTCCTGCATATATGCAAAACTATCAGCACCAGAATTACCCATTCTAAAGACTTAAACATTGCCTGTGATATAGATTGGACCTGCTGGAGAGACAGTTGTGTATCCCAAAAACTACCTTGTTTCTGGAACAGGCTCCCCATCCATGTGAAGAAATGTTCCCCCAACCCAATTCAAGTGTAACTTGGACAACTGAACGGGGAACAGGAAATTCATCCCTGGTTTGGCACCTATGTCTCTAATGGACACAGGCAGTCTATAAATGATTCATCTCCTAGGCCCCTACTTGTAAATGTTTCATCTCCCAAGACCCTGCTTACACTTGTCAAGGGTACCAGAACTTATCAGAGATTTGGGATACATGGCTAGGCTTAACAAGCCCCTTGTGGTCGTTAACTAGTAAACACCTATGAACCTATGAGTTCATCAGGAGGAACTGCAAGACTAAATAGTACCCCAGTAACAAAAATAAATAAATAAATCAGTAAATAAAATAAATATATACTAAGAAAGCCTTATTTAAATCAATGCATTAGCCCTAGATATTTTGTTATTGGCTCTTCCATTGTCGCTGTATAGTGATTATATATTAAATATTGCCATTAGTGGGGTGCCAGACTGTATCTGGTTTTGTTATTTTATGGCATTTTGAGTACAGGTTAGGCTGGCACTGATTTATAGTGTTTAGAACCTCATTATGTGTACTGGTGTCAGTAGTAGGGGTGTGTGTGTCTCTGTGCACATGCCAAAGGATGGGTTGTTGCTGATGAGCTTAGCCTGTGTCCTTGAGTCACATACACATTTCGCAGACATCATGTCTCTTTACATTATACTGTCAGTGAGGCAACAGTGGATGACAGTCCTCCTCCCAAGATTGCACTTAAGACAAATTTTTTTAAAGGTGTCAATGCATTTTACTGAATGAAAACCATGATTTATATTGCAGGTATGGATATCCCTAGATTCTTCCAAAAAAAAAAAAAAAAAGAAGCATTGCCGAAGTGGAAGTGGAGGCCGAAGAGGGTCCTGCTCCTGAGACTCAATTTATTAATTTATTTATTTGATATTTGTTGACCAGATTAGTCTGACTAGGCAGCTGTCCTTTTTCAGTGGAGACCTGAGGAGAAAAACTCCAAAAGTTGTAATAAATGATATAAAATTACATAGGAAATTTAGTATTTGGATCACAACATACAATTACATACTATACTTACACACAAACACAAATGTTATGATAATTACATATTTACATAATATTATATGAAAGAAGATATAAGGTAGTATAGCAATCAAATAGGTAATTCCCAATGTATATTTGCAGTAGAGTTGTTCAGATGGTTACTTATGCAAAGGTATGAAGAGTTAAGTTTGGGATGAAGTGTAACATCACTACAGAGCAGACAGCCTGTAGGACTGAGTATTTTTGTATCTATTATTTAGACACCAGAACAGGGAGGAAAAGAGAAAAGGTGTGAAGGAAGGGTTAGTAGTAGTAGAGTGCAGAATAAGATTAAGTAGGATCATGGCAGGGGCAGGTCCGTGAGTTTAATAGGTGATTTGTAAAGAGTTTTTGAAGGTACAGCACTCATGTGGTGCATACTGGTACTTCTGACACCAGAACTACATTGGGCGCAGTTACTACACCAGAGTGGGAGCATGGTGATGATGATGATGATGCCATTGCCGCCTGTGAGACAGTGAAGTATCAGATGTAAAAGATGATGGGAGAAGTTTAAAAAATTACTGAGATATGTACAAGTGGAATACAGCTGAAAAGCCCTCCTGGCACTGCCGATATAAGTCGCAGTAGAGCCTTTATCCCTACACAGCCAAAACTTGTCTCATTCCCTGCATTCAGATTTGGACAAAAGTGGAGGGCATTTAATCCCAAATGGTACAGCAGTTTTCCATGGATTGAATATTCTCAGCCTGAAGTTGCAGTCTGGCATACTGGCATTTTCCTCAGGCAAGAAGTACCAATGTACTGGCCAAACATGGTTTTCAGAACTGGAAAAAGCCATTCGGAAAAGATGGATCACTAACTGTGCACAATGGGTCTGAAATCCATAAAGCGTGTTATATAGCATGGTGCAATTTCAAAATACAAAGAAGGAAAGGACAGACCATACAGACTGCTCAGTAAAGATTATTGCAAACTTTTAAAAGAAAATTGCCACTATATAAAGGCGATATGTGATATTTGGAAGTTAACTGCAACACGGTACATTGAACAAAGAGGATACAGAGAAGATGAACTGAGTCTAAACAAGTCAATTTTATGGAAATTGTCCATCTGGTTAGAACACATGATCATATAGTTAAAAGAAAACTGAGAGGTGCAAGAAATGCTAACTATATACATGGTAGCATTCAGGATGAGTTCCTTAATATTGTGGCAAGATTGGTAAGAACAAATTACTAAAGAGATTGTAGCAGCTGGGCATTTTTGATTCAAGTAGATGAGTCAAAGGACATTTGAAAAATGGAGTAGCTCTCTCTTGTTATATGTTTCTTAGGCTTTCAGCGAGCACAAGACCTGGATGCAGCATCTCTGATGGATACAATAATACAAGTTCTGGCAGATAAAAACATAGATGTAAACGTGTGTGGGGCAGTGCAATGACGGTGAGAGTGTTATGAGTAGGGATGTAGCTGGAGTTCAAAGTTTCATGAAAAAATTCCAAAACCCAGTTATGTACATTGCTACAGTCACAGGTTGAACCTTGTCATCATGGACAGTGTGTGAAATATTCAAATGGCTGATGATTTCTTCTCATTACTCCAGAATTTATACAATTTCATTAGTGGCTCAGCTGTGCATGCCTACTTCATACAAATGCAGAAAGAAATTTTGCCTGGGGGAGTACAACTAGAAATGAAGTGTTTATCTGACACCAGGTGGTTCTGCCAGTTTGCAGCATGTCACAGCATACACAAGACCATGCCAGCTATTCTGGGGACCCTCCAGCACTATGAAGATGATACAATTAGTGCTTCTCATAGACTTCAAGGTAAGGCACTTTTAAATGCCCTAAACTGCACATTTGCCATTTATCTTATCATCTTTGAGATGATCCTTTAAAAAACAATACTGTTGCTAAGGCATTGCAGGCTTCAGATCTCCAACTCTCATGTGCTGTTCAGCTTGTAAGAAGCTTCAAAGAAGAGTTATGTGAAGCAAGGAATCACAGTAAGTCTGAATCTGGCATGTGGTCTGCATTGTAGATATAACCAGAAAAGGCATGCCTCTCAACCTCTTAGATCAAGAAATTTGGACAAAGCTTAAAATAATGGGGTGACAAAGACCCCAAAATTTTAAACATTGCTCTCATAAACTTAGGAAAGTTATCAGAATAAGATTTGTGTTAGAATGCATTTCTGAAGGATATGAAGTCTGAAACTCAAATGTATGGCATTATTTACTGACCTCAATCATCAACGTTTGCCAGAAAACCATACATTTTATGAGGAACAGACTAAAAATATGAGGTAAAAATCTGGACATTCTGTGAAAATCTGGACAGTTGAGAGGTATGAAAAAAGATAGCCCATGATAACCATTTGCCGCAACCCCTTTAAAGGCCTCGTATAAGAAGACCAGTGACACAGCAGGATCACATCACAATGATTACAGTAGGGCAGCATTCAGTTCTACAAAGAAAACATGATTTTCAAAAGGATCTTTTTTGCCAGCTCAACTACATGCTGCAAAAAAACATCTGGAAAGAACCCCCAATGAGGAAATTAACAATATGCATTCAGATTATTGTCTTAGTATAATTATAATGAAATCATCTTAGTATATTTGCAAAATGTTGAAAAAATGCATTTCTGATATTTCCTGAAGGAAAACATGGCATAGTTTTGCTCATTGCAACCAACAGAGTTGCTTGTTCTTCCTTATGCAACCAAGAAAGTTGATAATGGTACAACAAGTATTTTGATCTTTCTAAACAATGCAGACAACGTTGGAATGAACTGTTTAGAATGCAAGCAGCAAATTGCCGAAGTACACCATGTCACTTAAATCTATGTTGTTAGCCAGCAAGTACATTGATGCCCTCCATTTTGAAAAGTACATCTAGGGTTCTGTTTAAATCAACCAGACAAACTAATTGTCATCATTGATTTCTGTATATGGCGTGCTTCACCCCAGCCCAGACAAGCTCATTGGCATCTTCGATTTTTCTGTACATGGTATGCATACTGTGATTTCAAGATACAGACAAAAGAAGAACAAACCATACACACAATGCTCCAGAAAGCCTTCACAATCTAGACAAGCTCATTGGCATCTTCAATTTCTGCACATGTCGTGCTTCAGAATGCATATAAATTGAATCACTGTAGCTTTCAGAGAGGAAGTCACACTGTGATTGTCACAGAGGAACTCTGCATAAACTAGCAAGGTAAAAATCACTAAACACTAACATTTACAACAAAAATGCACACAAACCTTTTACTTAACCTGGCCTCTCTACTTACTGTTTAGATTGCTCTATTATATAGATTATGATAATGTCTATAGACAGCTCCAGGAAGAAAGAAGACCTACAGAGAATGTAACTCACTGTATTTTTCCTACTCATGTTTATAGTACAATTTCTAGCATTAAGAATTGTTTTAACCATGTATGGTGTAGTTTATTGCAGAGTTGTAATTAGGGCGGGGCAAAGAGGGAGGCTGCCCTGTTGACAAGCTGTCAGGGAGTTCTTTTGCAGCACTTGCAGGTGCTGGCACTCCTGGCAGCGATGCATATGTTGTCCTGGCTGTGCAAGCTCTTATGTTACAGCTGTACAGAGGGTTCTAGATAGCTGCATTTTACTTATGTTTTAAATCATATAAGTGCTTCCCCACCTAGATATGGTGCCTCGATTGTGCCCCAGCAAGGAACCACCACTGCTTACACTGTGTGTGTGTGTGTGTGTGTGTGTGTGTGTGTGTGTGTGTGTGTGTGTGTGTATGTATGTTTATAATTATAGATGCTAGCTTCTTCTTGTATATGTTGCAAACACTTTTTTCCCGTTTAGTGTTCATACCATTTGATTGTGTCATGTGATTCTTTCAGATGAGGGGATTATGGGTGTTGCTAAGTAAGTAACTAGGTAGGGCAGCCGAGGGTTTTGTGACAAGGTCACTAGTACATACAAACATCTCTGCATATGCAAATAAATATGCTTATGTATGAGTGTGTGTGGTTGTATGAGCATTTCTATCTAATACCTATAACGAAATCTGTTCTTAGCTGCATATGTTACTCACAGTAAAATATACAAAGAGAAACTTTCATTCTTTTTCATACTATGCTGTCTGTGCTTCCCATATATTAAAAATAGTTGATGGCGTGCCCCTTCTCCATTTCTGTAATTTCAACCCCCTCTTTTATAACACTGTCCACTCCCAGGTCTACTTGCATCCCATAAGATAAATAAAATGCTGTCCTTAGAAACTCTGAGTGTTTTAAATCTAATAAAAGTATTTTCTCTGTTGAACTTAGTGTGCTGTTTATAAGCATCATCCCATCCATACCACCTTTTAATGACATCTGAATGCTCACTCCACCAGTGCTAGCTGCTTTAATTTGAGCACTGGAAGCACATACTCAGTTTACCACTGTCTCACACATGAAATCAAGTAAATGATCTTCCTGCAGAAAGTATAAAATACCCTCTCTGTTTACCTACTGTTTTGTTTTCCACTTGAACTCAAACCTATATTTAGTGACACTGTGCATGCTCATCACAATGTAGGGACCAGCAGATGTCTGATCCCACAACATCTTACTTCTGAAGTGAGAAAAAAAAATTTGTGAAGAAACTGTAAGTGATTGAACTATTACAAAAATACTGTTTTCTTTTATTGTCTGTTTTACCTAAAAAAATGCATTTAGTAAAAACTGCAAGAAAGACCCAGCCAAGATGGAGTCTTCTCTGTGTAATACCTTACACTTCCTATAGGAGGACCTTGGATATTAACAAGATCTTTCTTGCAGTTTTTACTGAATGATTTGTCTGTGTGACCTTTTTGCCCTTTGGTTTGCATGTTATTTGGAATATTTTGCAAGCAACCTAAATGTTTATGTCCATCAGGCTTGGTTTTAAGCTCTACGTTTCTGAAGTTTAACCAAACAACCAAATGATGCTGTTTTGACAAGTTCAGAAAAAGGCCAAAACTTAGCATGTCTACAGTGAATGAAGTTTGACTTTGCTGGCCTGAATGTACCCATAAAGACTTAAAAGATAAAAAGTAAAGAGTCTTGGCCATTCAAAAGCCATGTAGCTGAAACACTGAAATGTCCTTAAGGGTTAATTTAGGTTTATCCCAAGGGCCTCCACCACAGGGGGTTTAAACTATTACACAATGAAGACTAGCTTGGCTGTGTCTTTCTGGCAGTTTTTACTGAATGGTTTATCTGCTTGACCTTTTTACTCTTTGGATTAAAACCACATTTAGTGACACTCAGGGTGTCCAATATCCCAGCATAAGATTCTCCATACAAGGACAATGTTAAGTGCATAACATACTAGTATCTCAAGTCTGAAATAATGAAACTAATCATTGTTATTTTTCCCTGTGTAAAGAAAATGTTCTAAAATTGTTCCCAATCTCCCAGCTTTTCATCTGGTGCTTGGTCCTCTGAGCATTCACGTAAGTGTCAGTACAAATAGACTATTAAATATAGAAATATATATTTTGGAAACAATAAAAAATATTTCCACTAATAGAAAAAAGCTGCAACGTCTTCTCAGCTGAGGTCATATTTTAAATTTTACTATTATTGCTTTGTACAGGTGTATGTGAAGCAAAAGCATATCTCTTGTGGACAGTATCCTTTCGGTAGTTAGCATTTACTAGTCTCTCATACAAAAGCCATATCTGTTTTCCTAACGTTAATGCATGACAGAACCGTATGAGTTTCTTGCTTGAAGCCTAATTGAGTCTTTGCATAAGCACCTGTGAATGGGTTCTGTTACTTCATTGTGTTTTGAGCATCTTGGATATTGGCATGCTCTGCTCATAGAGTAATATTTAGCTCTGAGAATGCTTGTTTACAAACATTAAGGAATATTACAGTGCATGTGCAGATAGCAATCATGTGGTTGGTTTGAACTGAATGCACGTGGAATGTGTACTACATGTCCATGATTCTGGGTATTAATTATTGATTCTGTTGCATGTTCTTTCCAAATACTGCCAGCTCCTAAGTTCCTGCACCACAATCAAGGTACAGAGATGTGACATCTGTCGGCTGTAGGTGACTGGATGCAGTACTATTGCGCTCATTCCTTCCATAGTGAGTTTTTCTACGTTTTTATTACCCGTATTGCTCTTCTGGATGTGCAGTGTGCCAAGTTGCTGATATGCTTGTGTTACCCGAAGTAAGACGGGAAAGTGAAATGTCAGCCGCATTATTTTCTTGCCTCTTCCTGTTCACCCTTGACCTTTCCCTGGATTAGTGATTGAGCAGTGCTAAATATGTACAACCTACTTCTGGGATGAGAGTGCAGAACAATAGCAATTTCCTCACATTCCCAAGCCATTTCCACTGATACCTCATCCATTATGTAAATTGTGGTAGTGAGGTTTGGCATTATGATGAAACACTGAATCTAGCTTAATTGAAATTCAAAATACTTGCATTAATGCAACTTTAAAAAGCTGCAATCTATTCTAGACCATGCCATTTCTGCAGGGGGGGCTGCACTCATCTGCACCCCAAAATGTGGGGGCTCCATCTCTACATCCCCATCTCTATACCCGCACACATACAGCAAAGTCAGCAGTAATCAAACTGAACTCTCTTAAAGTGCAATATAAATATAGGCCTTAAATCAATCGCTTAAGTGCAATTTTTCCAGTGAAAATAAGCTAATAACCTAGTAATGATTGACAATCTGTTAAATCAGTGTAATAATGCAATTATTTATTATTGTTGTTTGTCATCTGCCTGTGTCTATAGAATGTTGTGTATTATCATCTTGTTAAATGAAGTCTATGTATTGTATGCACATTGAGTCCGAAGAAATGTGATTTTGCTTGGTTCGCAATTGTGTGAATCGAAGTGACAATAACGTTTACTTTGACTTTTTGACTTTGAATTTAAATTTACTAACTCCTAGATTATATAAAGTCAAAAGAAAAGGAAAAGGAAGAGAAAAAATCCCCCTGACTTTGGAGACAGCATTGAACAACATTTGTGGTAATACTGGAACTGGCATACTGAAGTGTTGACAATGCAAAACTTTGCTTAAGTGAAAACATTGCTTCCAATGCTAACAACACATTACATTCTTACATTCCCCCACAATCATAGGCAGGGATGCAGCCTTTGCACCACTGGAGTCAGCAAACATGGTTATCTATGCATTCCAACCTGCCACGTCTTACTACTGATTTATAAAACTGATTTATAAAACTGAAGCACGCAAAACCAGTATTGCAGAAAATAGTGCTCACAAACCAACACATTAATTTACCAAACTATTTCCAACAGATCAAACTTCTGTCTGCATTTCAGTTTTTTTTGCATTCTGAATCATGTTGTAATATTTATTCATTTTAATAAAATACTGCCGGTGGAGTTGTGTATATTTTTCCACATTGCTGATTTGGGTGTAGTTTAGAAAACTTGCTCAGAAAGAATACAGAAAAAATATCTGTGTTACCTCTCTATCACTATTACTGTGATTTTCTAAATCTGAATAAAATAAACATTTCCCTCTGTCTTTCTGCAGCTGTCATTCTGCATTTCCATCACTCTGACGCTCTTTGCAGGAAATGTTACTGATAGAATTCTGGACATACAGTAGATGCCTGAAAGAGCATAAACTTCTGTATCCTAACTGATATTTTTTATAGTATATTTAATGCAGATTTCATGAATGTACATACACAGAACAGGAGATAAAGTATATAACACTCATTTGATGTACATTTACCTTCAGCCTAAGGCAGTTATTTATTGCGTGCCAGGCATAATATAGAACATTTTGCATGTGTGATTATACCTTAACAGTAAAAAATGTACCAACATTTAAGGAAGCTAGTTATGACAGTTTTGTCAGACCAGCCACATACAAGCACTTGCATTTTTAAAGACTTACCATGGTCATGTGGTCAAGAGGAGTAGCTTCAGTCCAGTACTAGTTTCCTTCTCTCTTAAGCTGTCTTGCTTGGACTATTCCCAGGCTTTGGTAGCTGACTGTTTTTGCCCCTTGTTATCATTTCATGTGCAAACATTAGTAGTGTACGAGGTTAAGTAAACTGGATGATATCAACTGAACCTTTCAAACACAAAAGAGTAGTCTCACAGGTGAGCAGGACAAAAATGTAACTGGAGGGATTCTCTTTCATTTCCCAAGAAGGGCCTGATCATGCTTCTAAACGTATTTGCTCAAGATTTCTCAACAAAGCCAAAAAAAATAATGGGTGAACAAAGGCCCAAAATCAGTGATAATTTTTTAATATTACACTAATTCATTTACAAATTTGACAGAAAAACAGATTTTGCATCAACATGCATTTTCAGAACAATAGCTATGAAACTCTTAATATTTAGCATTATCAACTGACTGGTATCTTCAGTGATTTACCAGGAAATCAAAAGTTTTATGAGGGACAGGGCAAAACAGAGACAAAATCAAGGACATTCTACAAAATTCTGGCCACTTGAGAGGTAAGGGCCTGATAACTCTTAATGAAAATCCAGAGCTGGAGCAGTAGATTCACTAGCCACACTGGACGCAATGTGAATTCATTCTCTTTCTCAAGGCTGGTGACTTAAAAAGGTCAAGACCCTGCCTAGATGTGCCAATATTATGGTTATGATACATGGCAGTAGGAATGATTGAAAAGAAATAGTGAGCCCTTTTATAAGCATATGTCAACTGATATAACACTTCTACAACAGGGCTATCATGTTATGTTCCATAGCAACTCCAGAATGTGATTTGAGCCTTAAAAAACACATCATGGTACTGTACTAAACATTAATGCCTAACCAAAATGTTTTTCTCATGTAGTAAATTCACTTTAGATGACTTAATGTGGTTCAGTTTTATTTCATCTTATTGCAGCCTTTTTCCATCCATCTCTACTATGACTCTGGAAGCAGTATCACTAAATCTTCCTTTTCTGGTCATGAGATGAATGGATGCATACTATAAATCAGATGGTAGCTGGTTTGCAGTTCTGTTTTATAACATACAATTTTAAAATATTTTCTTACCATTTAAAGTACACTGTGCTGTTGATTCATTCTTTAATGTGAATTGCAAGACTAAGATGAACAAAGTTTGATATCCAACATTTTAAAAATAGAAAATGAAGTTAATTTTTGTCCAGAGTCATTTAGTTTAGGCATTGCTTATTACTAAACATTTGTAACTTGATAAAATGCATACAAAACATAGCTGAATACCAAACTACATAAGAAGACAAATCCTCTTCCCAAAGTACCCAGGATGTAAATTGTTAATCAAGAAGTAATGACAAGAGATGCTCAAAAATGCACAAAGTGTTATGCAAATGTCAGCAGAATAAGTTTGGTTTCAGTCTATGTTCTGTACAGCTGCACTTGTAACCCGTTCTTTCAGGGTATGGTTGGTATGAAATCGGAGCAGCACATGCTTTGTAAAACTCATTTAATGATGCTACTAAACATGTGGAGTAATGTAAGATAAGAACCTAAACATTTCAGGACCTCACTCAAATGTTGTTTGACAGAACCTTGCTGTCCTGTAAGCCACTTTTGAAATGTCTACAGTTACATAAGAGTCTCATCAAAAGATGGCCACACTGGAGGAAAACTGAAGAACAAAAATATTTAAAATCCCTGTCCAGTACATCAGATGGGTCAGATGACTCAAGCTATTCATTAAAATCTGAAGTAAAATGGAGACTAATGGTACTTACTGTCTGACATGGACCCAAAGAACCTGGGAAGTTAAACAGATGAGTAGTTTGATAAAATCAGGGAGGGGTATCAGGAGAATGAATGACTGTCATATGTGGACCTTCTTAGCCAGAGGCTTAGTTTGTTGTTCAACACAGATCCACTCTGACCTATGGCACCGAGCACTGAAAAATGCCTTGTAAACTACCAGAGGTTTGTGTGTGTGTGTGTGTGTGTGTGTGTGTGTGTGTGTGTGTGTGTGTGTGTGTGTGTGTGTGTGTGTGTGTGTGCGTGTGTGCGTGTGTGTGTGTGTGTGTGTGTGTGTGTGTGTGTGTGTGTGTGTATTTGTGTGTATTTGTGTGTACAAGTGCAAGACTACAACACACCATAAAGAAAACCATTGGCAGGGTGTTTGCAGTGGCATGAATAAATATTCCAGTTAAACCTGAAATGGAAGTCTGACAAAAGTGAATTCTAGCAGGAAAGGCAGTAGGGACTAAGCATGGATAAAACAAAGGTTGAAGCTTACTATTCTAACAGAGCTTGATACTTAACATCTTGCTGCATTGGAACCTGGAGTGGAAATCCTTAGAAAGTCATATAGGAAGGCATTTGTAACTTTCAGAAACTGATGTCATTTTCCCAGGCAGAAGCACTCCAATCATTTCCACTGTTAGTCAGTGGCTGCAGCAGCCAATGACAGTGGGCTCCATAGGGATTGTAAACCCACAGGCAGAAGTATCATTAGCACTGGTGAAAGTAAAAGGTTTCTTGTCCCTGCTGAGAGTAGAACTTGTGGTTTGCAGAACCTTACTTCACAGAAGATTTTGAGAATTGTATTGCTTGTGCTTTGTCTAGAAAAGTTCGAGAAGGTCCATATGAGGAATAAACAGCAATCAATGAAGTATTTCAGACTGGTCATCTTGACTGTGAAAAGAAAGGTATCCTGGCTTGCTGGTAGAGATACCTCCTTGCCTGTTGAAGACTATATACAAGGCACATGATACAGAAATATTGCTTTGACAAGGGAAGGGTAGGAATTTGGAGTGTAGGTCCCTACTGACAGTCTATATCCCACACTTGTGCTTTACCGTTCTTTCTTGAGTAAGTTAAGTATAAAACAGAACTGATTTCCTGCACATCAGCATCTTCACAGACACTATGAAAATGTTGCTACTGTTCAGTGTGTAAACACAAAGAAAAACAGAATTGTGGTAAGTGACCACACTTTAAGAGAGTTGTGTTTTTGTGCATTCTGGTGTACCATTGCTGGTATTCAGTGGAAGATTGTTGTATAAGTAAAAGTGTGTCAGATTAAGGAAGATAGACCACTCCCACATAAGGATACTTACAGGTTCATGATTCATAGGTGTCTACTAGGCTAATGACCACTAGGCCCTTATAAGCCTAGCTGTACAACCAAAATGTGACCCACAGATTTGATTTACATAGGGGGGTGATTTACTGACTGCTTGTAAATCACCTTGAAGGAGATGTCCTATCAAATGAATTACATGAAATTAACAAGGACTACGGAACAAAACTCCTAGTTTTGTAGACGTAGAGAAAGCATATGACAGGTTGCCTAGAGAGGAGTTGTGGTATTGTATGAGGAAGTCGGGAGTGTCAGAGAAGTATGCAAGAGTGGTACAGGATATGTACGAGGGTAATGTGAAAGCGGCGAGGTCTGCGGTGGGAGTCACGGATGCATTTAAGGTGGAGGTGGGATTACATCAAGGATCAGCTCTGAGCCCTTTCTTATTTGCAATGGGTGATGGACAGGTTGACAGACGAGATCAGACAGGAGTCCCCGTGGACCATGATGTTTGCAGAAGACATTGTGATCTGTAGTGAGAGTAGGGAACAAGTGGAGGAGACCCTGGAGAGATGGAGACATGCTCTAGAGAGAAGAGGAATGAAGGTCAGCAGGACTAAGGCAGAATATATGTGTGTGAATGAGAGGGGGGATAAAGGAATGGTGAGGATGCAAGGAGTAGAGGTGGCGAAGGTGGATGAGTTTAAATACTTGAGGTCAGTAGTTCAGAGTAACGGTGAGTGTGGAAGAGAGGTGAAGAAGAGAGTACAGGCAGGATGGAGTGGGTGGAGAAGAGTGTCAGGAGTGATTTGTGACAGACGAGTACCAGTAAGAGTGAAAGGGGAAGGTCTACAAGAGGGTAGTAAGACCAGCTATGTTATATGGGTTGAAGACAGTGGCATTGACAAAAAGGCAGGAGTTAGAGCTGGATGTGGCAGAGTTAATTAAAGATATTAAGATTTGCACTGAGTGTGACGAGGGTGGACAGGATTAGGAATAAGTATATTAGAGGGTCAGCTCAGGTTGGACGGTTTGGAGACAAAGTCAGAGAGGCAAGATTACATTGGTTTGGACATGTGCTAAGGAGGGATGATGGGTATATTGGGAAAAGGATGCTAAGGATGGAGCTGCCAGGTAAGAGGAAAAGAGGAATGCCTAAGATAAGGTTTATGGATGTGGTGAGAGAGGACATGCAGGTGGTTGGTGTGACAGAGCAAGATGCAGAGGACAGGAAGAAATGGAAACAGATGATCCGCTGTGGCGACCCCTAATGGGAACAGCCAAAAGAAGATGATGACTGAACAAAACTCCTACTTCATAAAAGCATAAACTCTTATTCAAAACATAAAATATCAAGTGTAGTAGTCAAATACATGGCAGTATTAGATACACCCCTCCAACTAAAGGAAAATGCTTTTCTTCTTCCTTAAATCTCTGCGAAGTAATTCAACAGTGAAGAACTTCTGAAGACTTTAAATTAATTAAATTCCAATGAAATATCATGCTGGCACTGTGGCATGGAGGGATAAAGGCCCAACTACACCTAAGTAGTTCAATAAACAATGTCAAAGCTCTCCACAATGGTTTATAAAAGTATACATTTGGAGGAGTAGTAATAAAATCACCTTTACTGTTGGTAAAAGCAAGACCACAGGACTTGGTAAAAATAATATATTATGTTTATAAAATAAGTAGTCAAATCAGAAAAAAAGAAGTATAACAATAAGAAATATTTACTAATATAGTTAAAGAGTTAATGAGGACCAAACAGTACTCGGTCAGAGTTCTAAACTCACTTCTGTCAGTGTGAGACAGATAAAACAAGTAAGAGAAGACTGTAGGCAACAGGTACCTATAAGTAAAAAAAGGAAAGTTGAAAATAAAATGTGTTCTGAGGTACCCTTTTTGTGAGGGATGACAATTTAAAAAGGGAAATAATTTGACTGAGTGGTGTTCATTCAACCTGAAAAAAGGGAGAACAGCACAATGGGGAGAAAATGAGAAGGTAGTATATGCTAATGGACAAGATAGCCTTAAAGAAAGTTCTAATGATATTGCCGTTGAGCTAAAATACAGCAGCTGTAAACAAGAGGACATGGATTCTGTGCATCAAATTCATGAAAGACTAGAGCAACAACTAAAAATGCAGAAATGTCAACTGACACTAAAGAATACTGGCATGAGTTGCCTTTTCTAGGCAAGAATAAGACAGTGAGACCCCACTGCCTGAACTGGTAGAACAGGATATAGTACTTTCTGTTTCCTTAGAAAATGGCCCTGAAGAAACTCTAGACATGGCTGACCTTCAGGTTAGCTACTTATGTTTTAAAAGTAAGTAAGAAAGTAAGACTTTCCCGTATGGAAAGGCAATAGACAGGTGGTTAAAATCTATGAACAAGGGAGTTCCACATATAGTTAAAGACTCTTGGGACTTCCTAAGTAGAATTAAAATGGAATTATGGAAGGAAAATCTGGTATTTTTAACCATTGATGTTATTGACTTATTTTCTAGTATACCTAAAGAGGATGGTACTAGGAGATTTATTAATAATATCCAAAAACACACTCAACTGGACTGGGACAGAATCAGTTTAATACAGGAATTCATGGCATTGTATTGGACAATAATTATATTTATTTTGAAGGAGAGTCCTATAAACAAACTCAGGGTGTCGCTATGGGGACAGCTTGTGCCCCCATCTACGCCAATTTAGTACTATTAGACTGGGAGGAAGAACATATCATTAACACCCACTGGTATGACTCTATCGATTGTTATGTCAGGTTTTTGGATGACATATTTATTTTGTGGAATGGCCCAGTGGATCTTATTAACCATTTCATAGATTATTTAAACAGTACAAGTTCATATTTAAAATTTACCCATGATTATAATAAGAAAGGTATTAACTATTTGGATGCATATATTTATAGCGATGGAAATAGTTTCCAGTCCAAAATCTACCGTAAGGATACATTTTGTAATTAGTATTTGGAATTTTCCAGTAACCATCCCAACTATCAGAAGAGAAGTATCCTGAAAGGACAATGCATTAGAGCTGCATGGATGACTTCAGTATATTCTGAAATGGTAGCAGAAATTAATAATATAGGAGAAATGTTTAGCAAGAGGGGATATTCAGACAATATAATAGAGGATATTACTAACTATGTCAAAAGGGAATGGGGGAAGAAATATATTCCACTATTGGATAGAGACATGACTATTGACAATCAAACTTCCAATGAGAGAGACCCTGATAATACCAAGGGATATAGTAGAGTCTGTATATTAGAATTCAACCCATCAGTGGTGGAAGTAAAGAACATTATGCACAATAACTGGAATATTTTAAGGAGCAATGAAGGGGTTCACAATAAATTAGGAGATGTACCCTGCTTTGTATAGAAGACTGGAGAATCTAAAAAGAATGACAGAAATGAGAACAACACATAAGGGTAACAACTTCAAAGATACAAGGGGAAGGTACTAGTAGATGTGGGCACTGCGACCAATGTCATGCTATCATGGAGGAGAACACTATCACACTAGGAAACCCTAATAAAACTAGGATACGATTTAAGAAGGGGAACTGTCAGACCCAATATGTAATGTATTTAGGTAAGTGTACCAAGTGTCCTAGTGTCTATGTAGGAAAAACAGACTGAAGGCTCAGGAATCGTATATATGATCATTTGTACTGTATAAAAAAGGACAAAAACAATGCCCTATATAGACATCTTGAAACTAGCAACAGTTGCAACACTTTTAGGTTTGCTATTTTAGATTGTGTTATGACAAGTCTAAGGGGGGAAACATTAAGGCTAAGCTGGGGGAGAAAGAGGTAAAGTGGCAAATATTGTTAAATGCAACCAATCCCCCAGGATTAAATGAATGTATCCCCACCAAACCTTTATTACAGGTATGAACTGTTATGTAGAATCTATAAAAGGATACATACTGCCTGAATGTAAACTTTTAGAAGTCATAAAATGAATTTTTCTTTTGTATTCCATACATTACCCTTAAATAAATAGAAAGCATAGTTTAATATACAATATATAGCTATAACAGTCTCCCACTGGATACACATATGTATTGTTACATCATAACCTTTTACAACGTTTTACAATTTTTGTATATTTTTATATAATATTAGCAATTTATAATATGAACTATATAATATTCAAGTATAAGGACAATTTTTAAATTTTAGTTATTCATATGTATTATTTGCAAATATTCAGTTTATTTTAACTATTTAATATTGGTGTTTTATAAGTAAGCATACATTTGTTATATGTGTTTAAGTGTGATTCATGAGTATAGACATTAATTCAGACACTAGTTCTAGTATGTAATTTATTTAAATTTATATGTAATGCAGTCTTGAATGTGATTGGAAGAATGAATGTATTTAAATGGATGACAAGGGATGGGTACATGTTCTGATGAAATCTACGGACTAGTAGATGAAAGTGCTCAACACTGGTGAATAATAAAGAGGTTTATGCTGATTACAGACCGTTGGGATGTGACACTCATTTTATCAGTGAGCTAATTTAACTTTCTGTTTTTTGACAAGTCGGGGTTCACTGATTTACTTCTTTGGTATTTTAAAAATGCTCTAAAGAGATTATGACACTTTGAGAAGTACAAAGGAAAATATAACTAAAGTTGTAGGAGAAGAAACTGCACAAGTTACAAAATGACTTGTACAGAATAAACAAGGAAAAAGAGGAAATATTACAGCAACTGTTAGTACCCATCTCTTTCAGAAATCCAGTCATCAATTTAGCACATAGCAATGTACTAGCAAGACGTGTGAATGGGTAAGATTAAAGAAAGAATCATAGCAAGCTTTTATTGGCCAGAAATAATGAAAGAAGTTCAGAATCTCTGTGATGGATGCCTTAAACAAAAGTATACAGCCTTTAACCCAGGTTGTAAAAATCCTTTGATTCTAATGCCTATTACAGAAGTGTCATTTTGATGTATTATTATAGACATTGCTGGGCTGGTAATGCCAGAAGTGGGTTTCAACATGTTTTAATTATTTTGGCCTATGCAACTAAGTACCCTGATGCATTCCTGGTAACCATATGAAATGCAGAGACTCATTAGTGTTAGTGCTTGTCCCAGAATGTTGAGACTGATTGAAAAAAAAATGCAAACTTATAAATACTAAGTGTGAGATGGACATTTCTCAGAATATTCTCTTTTCTCAATTGTATGTTGAGCTCAGAGTTGGTATATATATATATATATATATATATATATATATATATATATATATATATATATATATATATATATATACACACACACACACACACACACACACACACACACATATATATATATATTTTATATATATATATATATATATATATATATATATATATATATATATATATACATAAATTTGATATTGTCACAGAAACTTGGGAAGAACAGAAAACCATCTAAAAATGTTATAGAACACTATAGCAAATTGCAAGACAGGCTTAAAATGATGACATCAGAAGTATTGGAACACATAGAAGAACCTCAACTATAGGACAAGGGATGTGTAGTAGAAAAGCAATGACCAAGGAATTTTAAAGCTTGTGCACAGTTGTTAGTTTTGGTCCCTTCAACAACAACAAAAAAAAAACATTTTTAGCAAAATGGCAAGACCCGTTTGAAATAACAGAGAAATGAAATGAGCTGAACTGCAGTTAGAAAGGCTTGCAAGAGAAGGGAAGAGCAGAACAGGTGTATCAGCTGCTCTGAACTATGGAAGAAAGTATGAACCATTACTTTAAATGTAGTCGCAGAGTGTGGCAATTCTAATGAAAAAAGAAAACTGACCTCAATGTTTGCAGTTCAGGTATATGATAAAATATCTAACTGAGGAAATAAGAAACAGAGTTTCTTTAAGGAAAAAGGAAGTGTTTTCAGTGCTGCCTTACAGAACAAACCTGATGCAACACCATATTCAGATCAGCCCAGGAGAAAAAGTTAACTTTAAAACCATATAGAACAGCAGAGTCACAAACAAATACTAGTATAGAAGATGAGAGAAAGAAAAGATTCCTACCAGCAATGGAAGAGTCCTACAGTATTATTCCCTAAACCTGATGGAATCATCAGGTTCTGTAATGATTTTAAGATAATGAACAGCATCTCAAAATTAGATAGTTACCCAGTTTGTACAGTAGATGAACACATAAAAAAGTTGGGCAGGACAATATTCCTGACTATGTTAGGCCTCCGTAAGTGTAATGGCTAATTCCTGTAACAACTGAAAGTTTGTTTGTGTCTTTTCGGCTTTTTCCCGGTTATGGGTCGCAACAGCGGAACTCCGGTCCGCTAATGATTGGCAGTAGATTTTTACGTGCCGAGTTGCCAGCCCTGATGCACAACCTTCAACGAAGGTACGTCCATTCATGCATGTCTCCACACAGAAGATGCTCTGGTGGAGAATCGAGCAGGACAACATCTTACTGTGAGGCGACAACGCTACCGCAGGACCACCACCGCAGTGGTTAAAGAAATAAAATTACTTTTTTTAATTCCTTAGGGATTATTCCAGTATACTGCCCTCCATTTGGGTTTCATAGTGTCCCTGATACTTATTAGTGAGTCATGGATTTAGTTTTAAGGGCCCGTGTCCAGTATGCTGTTGGGCTCCCTACTGAAATGTTGGGACTTGGAATGATGAGTCCTGAAATGCCAAAACAAAGACCAAAAATACAGGAGAATATTGAACATTACTATTTTTCTTATAAACTTGCTTTTTTTACAGGGTGGTAAACTCTCCTTGCATCCCCTGGTGCTAGGGTCAGACCCTCCACTCCCTAAACATATATACCAAATATGAAATCACTATATCATGAATAAAATTGAATATTCTGAGAAATGGTAATCTTGGACTTTCTATATACAAGTCCAAATTTAGTCATTCAGTTTCTACATTCTGAGCCTCTGCATTGCGAGTCTTAGCATTTCAAATGGTTGCCATGTTGCTGCCCACTTGGATGATGTCTTCATTCACTCTGAGTATCTGGACTCTTATCTGGGTAAGGTACAGGCTATGTTAGATGTCTTAAAACATGTTAGATTAACTTTTAATGCCTTCAAGAGCAATGGAGACATAACAGAGGTTAAATACCTAGGAGAAAAAATAGGAAGGGGGATTGTTAAGCCCCAAAAAGAAAAGGTAGAAGCAGTGATAAAGTGGTCTACACTAGACACTAAGAAAAAAATGGAGATGGTCTTGGGGCTAGATGGGTATTATCAGAAGTCAAAACCCTGGTTTGGGAAACTAGCATGTCCTCTCAAAGCCCTAACCAAGGGGAAAATTCCCCTTAAAGTAAAGTGGATAGTGGAAGCCCACACTGCTTTCAGCCAGTTAAAGGAAACTTACTGTTCAGACCGTGTAAAACATCTCTTGCTTCTAGCATACCATTTATCTTCTACGGTGATGCAACAGGTGTAGGCATATTAACAGTGCTATTACAAAATATTGATGGGTAGGAGCATTCAGTATGTTTCCTAAATTGCAAACTAAGCAAAGCAGAAGCTACTTAGTTTGAAAATGAATGAGAATATCTAACTATTAAGTGGAAATCCACTTTGGTAACAGACCATAGCCCTCTTTTGTGGCAACATTAACAAAAAGATGAGAACATAAAATTGTGCAGGTGGGCTTTATCTTCACAACTGTTCAAATAAAAATTTAATTGTAAGCATACTCAACCCACCACAGTGTTGATGGTCTGTCCTGGGTACAGCCAAAGCAGCAAGCATGAAACCAAAGGTTCCAAGCTGTGGAGGTAATTGTAGCAAAGCATGGCAGATTTCACTAAACGGTGAAGTGCAAGTGCCCCAGAAGTTTGTAACTATGGATATAAACAGTGTACATAGAACTGTTGTAGTGCATTTGCTGTAAATAAAACAATTACTTGAAGTAGGAATATTTCTTTATCATAGTGACAAGGATGTAATAACTTACTGAACAGCAGTGCACTGAAAGTCATAATACTGAATGCAAAACCCTGAAATGTCAAAATGTTGACGGTTTACAATATTTAATTCAAAATACCTATGAACTGCATTTGTGCACTATGAGTATTCCCAACTGTCACTTAGGAGATGAGGATTCATTTCCCTGACGAATATCTGAAACTTGGAAATGGGCTGTAACATGGATCCTTGAGGAGGGTGCAAGTCCAGCTTTCTACACATGTAGGTGAGTAGGTACTTTGCATATATATATAGATATATATATATATATATATATATATATATATATATATATATATATATATATATATATATATATATATATATATATATATGGATTACCTTTCAAATCCCGAAGCCCATAACGCCAAACATCAGAATGCCGAACATTTACAATCATGAATGGCCAGTTTTCCCAGGGCAAGGAAACACTTGTCCAAAATGCAACTAAACCTCACCAGTCTATCTAAAACCCAATTAACAAACCATATAATATATACCAACTCCAGGATCACACTACAGTGGGGAAAAGAGCATATTCCACATGCTGGGCAAGTGTTTACTTGCCCTGGGAAACATCGTCCATTCATGATTGTCAGTCATTGGTACTGAATGTCGGTGTTCTGTGATTTGGGATTTAGAAGGGGATACATATATATATATATATATATATATATATATATATATATATATATATATATATATATATATATATACACACACACACACACACTCATACATATACATATATACACATATACATACAGAGAAGGAAAGATTATATGAGTATATTACATTTCATCTAATTGCCTTTTCATCTAATCACAAATCAATGAAAAAGTCATTGAAAACACACTTCATCTAAAACAAATTTCATCGAATCACCATATATTGAAAATTTCATATAAAACAACTACTTCTTCAAACGTATTTTTTTTATATGGGGCAAGCCCTTCTGTACCACCCATGTGAGAGGCTTCCCCCAACACACATCCTCCTTAAATATACTAATTCCATGGTCGCACAACCTCAGAGAAAAGAGTGAATCACTGCTGGTACACAGACTGTTGGAGGGGATACAACTTAAGGGTGGGCATGGACAAGGTACAATTAGTGCTTTAGACTAGATTGCTTTGTGGTTTCAATGATACTAAGATCCAAAACCACACCAGCAGTGACTGTCTATAGCCTTATACAGTTTTCTTTGAAAGGTGAATCAAACAAATGTTTTCACTTAATTTTTTCAGTGATTTGTGATTAGATGAAAGGGTAATTAGATGAAATAAACTATACCAATGTACATATTTTATATATATATATATATATATGTGTGTGTGTGTGTGTGTGTGTGTGTGTGTGTGTGTGTGTGTGTACATGGATCCTTTTATTCTGATCAATGTATCTGTTTCTTGAGTACAAAATAATTACAATCAGTTGGGGTTTGGGAGTTTTTTCCTTCTCCTACTGCTACGGGATCTCAGATTTAATATATTTAAAATGGCTTTTAGTCTACATGCAATCCCATGTGCCTTCAGATTTGCATTCCATTCTCCTATCCTTTGCTGAAGTTCTAGATCAGAGTCTGCCTGTACTGCCACATTGTCTGCATACAGCAGCTTTGTTGCTCTGACCCCTCCAACTGTTTGCTGATGTAGTCCATTACCAGTATGAACAGCAGTGGGCTCAGAGCTGAACCCTGGTATTCACCCACTCCCACTGGGAACCCCTCAGTGAGGCCAAACACTGTTCGTACTTGAGTCACTGGGTCCTTATACATAGCTATGTACATACCAATGTTTCTGGGACTTCAAACCACCGCAGTACTGCCCAGATCAGCTTTCTTGGGACCTTGTCATATGCTTTCTCCAAGTCTAGGAAAGCCCAGTTTGACTCTCTCCTCTTCTCTAGTTTCTTCTCCAGTATCTGTCTCAATGCAAACATCCGGTCAATTGTGCTGCATCCAGATCTGAATCCGAACTGTTCATCTCCCATCTTACATTCTACTATTCTGCGTATCTATTTATCAATCACCCTCTCCAGAACTTTCATGCAATGTGGTAGGAGTTTGATGCCTCTGTACTGTCCACAGTTGTGGATGTCCCCTTTGTTCTTGTACACTGGCACGAGTATGCTGATTCTCCAGTCATCTGGGATACGCCTTTCTCTCCACACTGCAATTAGTACCCTCAGGAGACATTTCTCCCCTAGCTCACCCAGCATCTTTATCATATCTGCTGTGACCTCATCTGAGCCTGCTGCTTTCCCTGACTTCATTTTCCTTAGTGCTGCTCTTACTTCTTCTAAGCTGGGCTCCTCTTCTACTCTCATTGTAGGCTGTTTCTGGGGCAGTACCGCTTCTGTGGGGTTTTCTTCATTCAGAAGCTGCTGGAAATACTCCTTCCATCTGCCTTTGATGTCCTGTGGGCTGGTAAGCAGGCTGTTGCTGGAATCCCTTATGAAGGGTGTATGACTATCTTCTTTATATTTCTGTCTTTGCCTTGCAACCTGGTATAGTTTCTTTGTGCCCCTTACTGAGTCACTTTCCAGAAGCTGATAGAGTGCCTCTGATGTCCTATTCTTTGCTATTGCAACTTCTTTCTTAGTTTCTTTGTTAGCCAACCAGTAGTCCTTCCTAGCTTGGTCAGTCTTTTCAATCTCCCACTTCTTCCTGCACCCCTTCTTTCTTTTGATTACTTCCTGCACTTCTGCATTCCACCACCAGCTTTCCTTATGTACCTTATTTCCATACCTGGCTCGGCCACATATCTTTTCTGTAGTCCTAACACATGCTGTTTTAGGCGCTGCCACTCTTCTTCAACTCCACCTATTTCCTCCTCTTCTTGGGGTGCTAGAGCCCTGAGTAATTCCTTGAACTGCTGTACTTTCTCTCCAGTCAACTTCCAGGTCTTCAGCCTGGTCTCTGTTGACCTTAGAGCCTTCTCTGACCACTGCTTGCAGCTGATTGTGGCAACTACTGGTTTATGCTGTGAACCGGCTGTTTCACTGGGGATGACTTTGCAGTCATGGATTCTACCCCAGTGCCTTTTCCTTACTAGGAGGAAGTCTACCTGAGTTGCATGTTGGCTACTCTTGTATGAGATCTTGTGACTGTCTCTCTTTCTGAACCATGTGTTGGCTACTATCAAGCCATTTGCCAGACAGAAGTCTAGAATGGCTTCTCCTTCTTTATTCCTATTGCTCCACCCATGTGGACCCAGGCAGTCCTCATATCCTGTTCTGTCTGTCCCGATATGTGCATTTAAGTCACCCATTATCAACACCAATTCATGTTGTCCTGCTTTATCTAGTAGGTCCTGCAACTGCTGTCTGAATGCACTCTTTTCCTCACTATCACAACCCTGCTGTGGGGCATAGGCTGAGATTATGAATACTGTCCTATCATTACACTGGAGTCTGATTGCCATGAGTCTGTCATTAATTCTGATGATATCCCTCACTGACTTCTGAAGCCTCTGTCTCACCACAATTCCTACACCAATTCTAGCCTGTCCATCACCTGAGTAGTAGAGTCTGGATCCCAAGCCAAGTGGCTTTGTTGCACTGCCCTTCCATCTCATCCCTTGGATACATAGGATGTCCAGCCTCCTCCGTATCATCATGTCATCCACTTCTAAGCTGCGTCCTGTCAGTGAACCTACATTAAGCATAGCAATTCTCAGTTTAAAAATAACAAAGGTGCATGGAGACAACATTGTTTTTTGATGTGCTTAGTTTCTGTTGACCATTTTGGTTTAGAATTTATTTTATCAACCATTTGCATGGTGTGCACACTTATGCAACCAGTTTGTTATTTTTATATTTTTTCCCCTAACATATTTATTTGTTTTTCAATTCAGTTGTACAGGTTGTAGGTCACACTGAAGGTGGGAAAAGTTTTGAAATGATTTACTGTGGTCTTATTTTTTTATGTCACAAAAACCTGACATTTTAACAGGGGTGTGTAAACTTTTTATATCCACTGTGTCTCTCTCTCTCTCTCTCTATCTATCTATATATATATATATATATATATATATATATATATATATAGAGAGAGAGAGAGAGAGATAAATATAGATATGGGAGAGCTGTATATGATTGAAATTATGCTTGATTGACAACTGTTTAGTTGATACAATTCGATCAACTAAGTAGATGGTCAACAGGTGTGTAAAACTGCATAATAGGTGCATAGGTAAATAGTAGGCTAGCTGCCCTTGTGGACCATTTTAAGCCTAGTCAGTTTCCCTCAATTAGAGTCAATCCCTGTACCTCTTTTCTTTGAGGTAAACATTTTAACTATATACCAGGAGTTGGTATATATACATATATATCTATTACTATATTTATATATAGGTTCATAGGTTCATAGGTGTGTACTAGGCTAATGGCCCTGGAGCCTTTACAACCCTAGCCCATAGTATTACCCTGGCAATGTGCCACCCGGCCATAGTTTCCAATTCCTCTTTTGAGTAGAGCCACTGGAGTGATCCCTGGGGTGAACTTTCGATTTCCCATCCACTCATCAAGATTTCTCTAGAAGATGGCCAGTGAGGTGCTCTGTTTGAGATGTATAGGATCAGAAGTGAAAATGTCATGCCCAAGTCTTGAACCCAGGACCTGGAACACTATAGTCAAAGCACTTAACCACTAAACCATCCAAGCCGTATGTATATATAGGTTACCTATTACAACCGCGAAACCACAATTGCACAAATACAAAAACATCAATACATATTGAGCGAACTCCGAAAACATCGAATGTCCTGAAGCACAAACTTCAAAATGTCGAATCGTCATAGTTGGCCCTTCTCCGGTATAACTCCTTAAGGTAAGTGTACAATAGTTACGGACCTTAGGGTTAGGGTGCGGGCTAAGGTAAGTGCATACATAATAATATATGTAAGCTTTAGTTTAGGGTTAGAAGTAGGGTTTTGTTAAGTGTATGTATGTGGATTATTTATTTTGTTTGGGTATAGCTCCTTAACGGAGTTGTGCAATAGTTATGGATCTTAGGGTTAGGGTACACGTTAAGGTAAGTGCATACATAGTAATATATGTGAGCTTTAGTTGAGGGTTAGAAGTAAGATTTTGTTAAGTGTATGCATGTGGATTATTTGTTTTGTTTGGGTAAGTAGTACGTAGCGGGCGGTAGGGTTGGCCAACTATGCCGATTCAACATTTTGAATTTTGCGGTTCAGGCTGTTCGGTGTTTTCACGGTTCACTCAATATGTGTCGACGTTTCTGTATTCGTGTATGTGAGGTTTTGCGGTTATGATATAGACCCGTATATATATATATATATATATATATATATATATATATATATATATATATATGTGTACACACACACACACACACACACACACACACACACACACACACACACACACACACACACACACACACACATATATGAGTCTACTTTGATTCACTGAAAAGTCATTTCACTGAATTTCAATTCACCCTCAAAAAATCACTGAAAGCTCAAATCACTGAAAACTCATTTCACTGAATTTAAGTACTGTTGGGCAAATAAAACATATATGCCCTTTTCCCCACTGTAGTGCGATCCTGGAGGTAGTATATGTAGTTAGGGGGGTGTGGGGGGAACAGTCCCTCACACTGGTGGGTGTCGAGGGCATAGCCCCCCACCTACTTGGCTTTTATATTTATGGATCTCATTTCACTGAAAGCTAACAATATAAAACCAAAAGTAGGTGGGGAGCTATGCCACCCACACCCCCCAATGTGGAGGGCTGTACCCCCCACACCCCACTAACTATATATATATATATATATATATATATATATATATATATATATGTATATATATATCTTTATCTATATATATATATCTATATCTATCTATCTATCTATATATATATATATATATATATATATATATATATATATATATATAGATAGATAGATATATATACACACACATATATATATATATATATATATATATATATATACTAACTCCAGGATTGCACTACAGTGGGGAAAAGGGCATATACGTACTTACATTCAATGAAATGTGATTCAGTGAAATGAGTTTTCAGTGATTTGAGCTTTAAGGGTTTGGTGTGAGTGTTTTGATTGAAATTCAGTGAAATGAGTTTTCAGTGAATCAAAGTAGACCCATATATATATATATATATATATATATATATATATATATATATATATAAATATAAACACACACACACACACACACACACACACACACACACACACACACACACACACACACACACACACACACACACACACACACACATATGGAAGCTGTTCACTCTTCCAAAGGTTCATTTAAAGGGCAGAGAGACATCCTTAGATGAATGTCTAATTTCTGTCCTATATTAATTTATTTTATGTAAAGAATGAGATGCACTGATTTACTTTAAATAAAGAAATAAATGCATATATAAATAAATAAAGGGCATAAGGTGGCATTAGCCACATGGCACCCTGTGGAGCTGCCTAGTTTGCCTATGCAAATAGTCAGCATTACCTCTAATTCACTAATAAATGAGCAAATGCTGTTCATCTTCACAGAGTCCCTAAACCCACGCATGTTTTGTTAATAAATGTAAATCTACCTGTAATAGTGGCCCCACAAACATTGCAACACGTGATCGCTGAAAGAACAGTGAAGAGTTCGAGTCCCAAAATAGTGCTCCACTCATCTAACACAATAATCACCAAATCTAATTACAGTATCTGTGTAACAATTCAAGTGAAGGTATTTGGAATTAAAATGAGCAAACACTTTCACACCATGATGTCTTCCCCATATAGTCTTATTAAGCAATGTGAAGCTCACTGTCAGCCACCTTTCTCAACAATCATAACATGCGTAAAGACAGTTCATGTCACCTTTTAGTGACACTGCAACCTCTAGTACAGGATAGGCAGGAAAATATCCCCACCACTATGCTCATGGAAGCCACAATGCCCCCACAATGCCCCCTGTCCTGTACCCAGCACTATACCACAAAGTGTCAATAAGTAATGCCATATTAACCTATACTCAGTGTGTGCACCTACACTCCATATTCACCTCTATTACATGTGGCCATCCCTGATTAAAAAGAGTAACATTTGCTCTTCCCACAAGGAACTGCTGTTACTATACTTTCCCATGAAGAGAATACCCTAGATAGGTACAGATCCAGTGAAGTGTTCTGGGCTCCTAGCTATAACACTCTCATTTTCACTGTACCAGGCTGAGTACTATAGACAAAACCATACTTTGCCAGGTCAACCCATCATACCTCTGACAGTTTTAAAACCCCAAGCCCACCAGTAACATGCAGAGCACATGTAACTTACACAACCAGGGTAAGGCTGCACAAAGCCTGAACTTCCACATTTTATCCAATGTTTATACCTGTAGATAAGGAGATTACAGCTGTTAAACTCTAGGTCAGTGCAAGCTTCCTTCCAATAGTTAAATAAAACACAGGGAGATGCATTAGTTAAAATGTAATATACCAGCCAAGCTTACATAAAGGTCCTACCATCAGCTTTTCTAAGCAGTAGGAAAACATGCAGAATTAATCCATACTGTATCAGCAGCAGCACAGCCATGCTGCCTTTCATCTTTCCTCAGTGGCATTACAACCAGCTGACATCAAATTGTGTGCACTGTTCCCTGCTGGGCCGCATATCTGATCAAAACAAATAAGAGTGATGCAGCTTTGCTATGAGAGGTCTTACAAAGCAAGTGCTGAGGAGCTTATACCATGTCCCCTTATTTAGATTGCAGCATGTAGAGATCTCACATTAGTACAGCCCACCTCCATCCTTGTGAGGTCACTGTGACACATTGATGTATTAATCTTCCAGCATGTGTTACATTTCAACATAGAGTACTTTCCACCAGCAGAAAATGTAAGAAAACTTTGTACATAAACACGAGTCACTGTATGTAGTCACTTAAACAACTCAAACATTTAAACTGTCACATAAAATTTGCAATAGTTGGTTGCCTCAGAATTGAAAATATGTGCCTTTAATGTGCACTTGCAGGACTGATGGGTACCTCATTTTAAATTTTATAGATGCAACTGTCTTTCCAGATGCCCTTTTACACAGCTTTCCTTTCCTTTACAAAAATGCATGTTCACTCTAATCTTTGTTTTGGTTTCCCCCTAGCATACTCAATGAAGGTGTCTAACGTTAAAGAAATATCTTTTGTTCATAAAATTTTACATTTTAAGGATCACAAGATAAGGTAACCAACAGACAGCTACATGAGCTTTATAGAATAGTGTACCCTCTCAGTCAGTTGGAAGGGGCCTGCATGAAGGGACCCACCAGTTTCTTTAAGAGTTTATGCAGAAAAAAGGGATTGGAAGTGTTACCTTCTTCTGTTTCTAGCACTGAACAGATTTTCATATCATTCCTCTCCGGCTTTCCGTCTACATTTTTCAGCTTAAGTCCTGGAATCTTGTTTTGCTCTTCAAAGTGAGAAGTTAGATAGTTCTTCTGCCACCTTCTCAGTCTGCTTTTTAGTAAAGTACATGTAAACCTCATCTCTTCTTTTATTGCAGCCATGCTTTGCTTTACACCCTGGACATCTCAACCAGCCAGAAACATGAATTTGTTTAGCTGGGGACTTCTTCCAGAAACTTTTTCCCAAACAAAAGGATTATAATCAGGTTACCCTCCTTCTTATTTGTGTTTAAATGATGGACTCTGAGTGCCAGAAAGGAAGAAACAATTCCCTGATTAATTTGATACTTTTTGGCATTGATCATCTTTGGGAAGGCAAGCACACTGAGTCATTCAGGAGCACCAGTCATATCTTAATTGCATTTTTTTAGATCTTCAGTGTCCATTTTGCTTTTTATTAATATGCAAATGAAAATAAAGACCTGTATATGCTGGATAAATGTTCTACCAAATGCAACAAATAGTATAATTCAATCAAAAATAGTAAGGTGAAGTAAGACCAAGCTGTATTCATAAATAAACAACAAAATCCAATTAAATTAATTAAATGCTTAAAGAACACTATAGATTTAAGTAACACCACAGTAAAATAACAACCAACTTATCTAAAAAGAGGACAAGCCTTTAACATGGGTTTAATTGGAACTTTATCTTTTAAACCAGAGCCAAAACCAGCTCTTAGTCTAATTATCCATCTGCTTTCAAGACATTCGGTAGCATTTCTGGAAACCCCAGCAAACAGATGTTTCATACAAAGACCAACCAATGAGAAAAACAGGATGTAAAACCAAGACTATAGCAGATAACATTGTTAGAGATATTTGTGTAGGAATACCCATTTATTCTGAGGTAATATTATATCTCTCACATCATCCATACTGTTTGAGAGGTAAAGTAGCACAGTACCTGAAGCTGTAACTGTAGTTTGTGTGATTTGTTATAAAAAGGCATTTATTGGTTATTGCTTTTATGACAGAGTTTGATGCTGCATCAGTGAATATTCTGAAAGTTTCTGTGGGCAACAGACTGTGAATGCAATTATAACTAGACTTTGATTTCAGCAGAATCCAGCCAGCAAGACCTTAGTGTCTTAAGAAGACTTCGGTTCCAGCACATTAAGCAGCACCTTGATAATTAATTTTTCAATGGCGAGCCTACCTGCATTCGAACACAGAGGGAGTGGTAAGGCCTGCAGAGGATCACTTCAGTCAAATCACAGTAACTAATATTTGTACATATGTGTAAATCCTAAACAGAAGTATTCCAGTTTATGCAGCTTGCAGTAGTAACATTTCTCAGATGTCTGAATTCAGATTGAGCCTGCAGTGCAGGAAAGTCACAGTGCCATAAATTCTCCAAGAAAAGGTGGACATCTACTTTTCACAGCAGTTCGCTGCCTGCTGTGTTTCACCAACTTCTCTAGTGACTCCAAAAAATGTCCAGCCATCTGCAACAACAGCCTAATCACCTGTTTTCTTGCTAAGTCGTAAGACCTTTTTCTGTGTCACAGTTTTAGTATGGAGGCTATTAGACAGAATTCAAGCAGGTGTAAGCCAGGCTTTACTCTTAATGTAGTAGAACCAATTAAAATATGGAGTAAACTGCAATGTTGGTATACACAGTACATTAGTAAATGTAAAACCTTATTAGGACAAGTTGATAATAAGGCATTATGCAAATGTATTACAATATTTGACTGGCATCTCAAAGAAAACCAGGTGGGGTATGACAAATGTTTATTGTGTAAATCATATGAAACTGCTTTCTGTGTACAATGTCATAAAAAAGTATTGCATGACATTACATGTCACTGATAATCTGTTTGCAAGTAAATGTTAAAAGTTAAAAACCTCAGTTACGTCATGTATAGCCAGCAAATGGGCCATAATATACATACAGTTCAAATCAATTATGCAGGGGGGTAAACAGCAAAAGCTTTATAAAAAAAATTATCAGATCAGACAAAGGTCCATAGTTTGTCAGTAACATAATAAAGCAAATGTATAACCAACGTGTTGGGTGACATACATTCTATTCTCACAGCATAAAGCAAACAATACTGCAATAGTACAGGGGAGGGGTACTTTCAGTTTTTGAGCAGTATTGCAAAAGGGTCTAAAATAAAGCTATAGGAAGAAATAATCTCTAATTCCTTCTTGACAATACTTTTTTAGTGGGGAGGGGAAAACAGGTATTAGTGCATTAGAAATACTGGTAAACAGATTAAACCTGACAGGATAAGATATTTTACAAGTTGTTAATAGCTATTATGCTAGTTATTATTGTATTCTTTAGTATTAAATTGTATTTACAACCTGTTAAACAGTAAAGCTATACAAGAAATGGCTTAAAATTGCTTTATTAAAGCTATAAAAGAGAGAGTAAATATATATAAAAATTGAGCAAGACTGGTCACTATTTTTTAATATGTGTTTTGCAAGACAATGTTAGTATGCAAAAGCATGAATGTTTCTAATTGCTGGGTATGTAGTTGCCTCTGGTGGCAATTCCACTATATACTTCTAAAGAAACATAAACATTTTCCAAGATTTTGTTTGATGTTAATGTTACTAAATTTGTAAGATTAGACTAAATGTATTTTACAGTCTTTGTATGTACAAATACAAAAGAATTCAGTACAAATTAAAATTAGAAAAAAAATGGTTCCAGGGTACCTACTAGATTGAAATGCACGAGTAGCAAACAGTCTGTGTAGATATATACTGTATAGGACACATTGTAAAGTAACAAGTTCAAAAGTAATTTGTCAAGCTGTAATTTTGTTACTAACTGTAGTTTTATCACTGATTTTGGACCACCTTATCAGTACTAGTATTGGTTACCCCAGTTAAAGGAAAATTATATTAAAACATTGTACTCATACAGCTAATGGACTAATATGTACATAACATTCTTTAGTGTACAAATCATTTTTTAAATTCTCAAGTATTACATTCAAATATTTATTATCTAAGCCCAGCTCAGTACTTTATCAAGGTGTTTAATATGTTCACTTCACTGTCAACCAAGGTGTTAATGGGCAGTTCAGAGATATGACCACAATGTTGTGGTTAAAATGACATTAAAACTGCATATTTATAGCACTAAATAACATTTGGAGTAGCACACAGTTTTTGTCTCATAGATATTAGTCTATTGCTAATCTTTTGGTATAAATGATTAATAAAAGTAAAGAGTTAATTCAACAGCTGTAAAGAGTTAATGGAACAGTTCTAAGTCATAAATTAAATTCTGTGATTGCAAAAGAATAAATTAATCAAGTTAAAAAATAAAACTAAAGCAGACACAGCTCATAATTAATGGAATATTTTCACAGAATGGCCTGCAAAAGAAAAAATTGTTAAATGCATTCAGTTTTGGTAGTAATATTTGATATCATTGTATTAACTATGTAAAATGTGCATTTTGACTTGTATAAAAAAAAATTAAAGGTTTGTTTCTTAATGTGTTTTCTGTAAAAAACAAAAAGAGGGAATTATTAGAGTGTATTTAACAGTGAATAAAAGACTGAAAGTAATTCTGTTACAAATATGCAAAATAAATAAGGTACAAAATAAACCTTGCTTAAATGCAGAAATAGTGTTTAGCAATATGTGATTAGCATCCATACTAAATGACTGTGGCTTGAAAAATAAGGAATTTGCTTAATGGACTTGTTTTCTTACAGAATCGGTATGCATTTCACACTGTCAGCAAAAAAGCTGACCTACAGACTAAGCAAGAATGTAAAAAACAGGATGTATGCATTTCACATTGTCAGTAAGAAAGCTAACCTGCTTCTTTAAAGAATGGACAACAGGAAAACAATCTGTACATGTCTCTGTTATATGACTGTTAAGCAAAGAAGTTTGAATGGATAAAGACAATACCAGCATTATTTCTCTACAGGATGAAAACATCTTTTTCGGCAAACACCAGCAAACAGATGTTTTCATACAAAGACCAACCAATGAGAAAAACAGGATGTAAAACCACTATAAAGAGATTATAGCAGATAGCATTGTTAGAGATATTTGTGTAGGACTACCCATTTGTTTTGAGGTAATATTGTATCTCTCACGTCATCCATGCTGTTTGAGAAGTAAAGTAGCACAGTACCTGAAGCTGTAGCAGTAGTTAGTGCGATTTGTTATAAAAAAGTCATTTATTGGTTATTGCTTTTATGACAGAGTTTGATGCTGCATTTGTGTATATTCTGCAAGTTTCTGTGGGCAACAGACTGTGAATGCAATTATAACTAGACTTTGCTTTCAGCAGAATCCAGCCAGCAAGACCTTAGTGTCTTAAGAAGACTTTGGTTCCAGCATATTAAGCAGCACTTAGATAATTAATTCTTCAGGAACAATAATGCTTAAGACAGCAAACAGCATATATAAAAAGAAGCAATGAAGGTGTAGGACAAATACAGGGGGCTGTTCATAATTATAGTCAATTAATTACAACTTAAACAAAGTATGAAAGTTGCACTTCTTTTAACTAATTACATCTGAGTGACATCTCCAGGTGCATATGTAGTTAACACCTACTGACTCTTCTAGGCATTAAATAATGCTTGCTCATATTTGCATCAATAATTTCTAAACAATGCTATGTACAAGGTTTTAAAAGATTCCATCTTAAAGCTTACACAACAGGAAACTCAACTGGATTAATGTTTGAACACTGTCTAGTGCAGGTAAATAGATATTAACTGTTGTTTTAATGATATTAATTTATATAGATATAATTTTCACATTTTTCTAAATAGCTGAACAACCAAGTAACACAGATGGAACTCCTTAACCTCATATGAAGGCTCTCAGTTAGATGAATAAAATGTTGCTGACAGTATATGTGTAACTTGAGTGGTTGCTGAGATATTGTATGTTGTTTACAAAATATTACACACATAATAGTAACTGTGACTTATAAAATTCAGTTTAAAACCTAGAATCTAAAGAACACTACCACTATAAAAATAGTTTATGCTGAAGAGTTTGCCATTTATACTTCGTTCATAATCCCTATAGTTCTAGAGATATGAACATTTGTTTGAAATTTGAGGACATAATTTGATTCTGTCAAAAGGCTTTGGCTCCAGCCATTGGAAGTTACAGTGCAAACTTCCTGAACTCCATTAAAGTGAATGAGTTAAATTCACTTTTTTTCAGTAACTCGAAAGCTGACTCCAGAGGTAGTTTATGTTGACAAAAGGATGCAGAGACAAAGCCCACCTTGCAAAAAACAGAGTTAAAATATATGTGGCTTTGGCACACCTTTGCTGAGTCACAACAGAGAGTCCAAATACAGGACATTATTATCATCATCATCACCCCATTTTTACCATGTTTTACATGGGGTTGGGGCGTTGTGTCAATGGTCACTATCTCTTGATTTAGTTCCACTCTTCTACCTTCTTCTTTCACACAGTCCATCCATCTCTTTGCTGGATGCCCTTATTTCCACTTGCCTTTTTCCTGTATGTCCCAAATCTTCTTTAGAAGATTGTCTTCACCTTTTTTGCACATCTCCCCAAACCACCGAAATCTGTTCTCTTTGACATTCTGTGCAGTTGGAGCTACCTTGGCTTCTGCTCTGATGTCTTCCTTTCTTTGTCTGTCCCATAGTATGCATCCTACTACCTGTCTCAGGTACTTCATTTCTATCACCTCTAGCTTCTTCAACATCTCTGCCTTCATTGCTCAGGTTTCTGTACCATAAAGTAGTACTGGTTGCACCACTTTTCTGTAGACCTTAACTCTTCAGCTTCTTTGCCATTTTTCTGTCATACATTGCAGTAATTAGCTTATTACAGTTAGATCCACCCTGCAGCTCTTCCACAGAAGAGAAAAACAAACAAACAAACAAAAAAAAACAACAATAAACAAAACAAATTCTAAGTAAATCCAAACAACAGATAAGGCTGGATATCGCAGAAAAGACAAATACAGATAAAAACCTAACCCATCACCACAGCCTTTAGGTATCTAAAATAAACTTTAATACAAGTAAAAATAAATAAGATACAGAAAAACTCAACAGAGATTAGTGCCTTCATGACCTAACTAGTTGGTCTAACTAACTAACAGACTTGTTAGGTCATGAAGGCTCTAATTTCTGTTGAGTTTTGTTTGTATCTTGTTTATTTTAGCTACCTAAAGACCGTGGTGACGTTTTTATCTGTAAAACAAAACAAAACAAAACAAAAACACTTTACTGAAACAAAGCAAGCAAATAAACAAAAAACACTTAAAAAAAGTAAAGTAAAGTAAAGTAAAGTGATCGGCTTATTTTAGTCAAATCTATGCCCCCAGCTCTACCATTGAAGAGCACAAAAAAAATGCTGCTCCTTTTACTGGCAACCCTACCCCCAGCTCTAGCCCCTCAGATCCCATTTCTGTGCCCTGCCCACAACCCTCCTTCCTCACATTTTATTAAAAAAAAATAATTTCTTCATTTAAACAGCAGCAAACACCTTTCCTTATGTAACTTGCTTCCATAACGGCTCGACCACATATCTGTTCTGTAGCTCTTACACATGTTGTTTTGAGACACTGTCATTCTTCTTCAATTCCACCTATGCTCTTCTTCCTGAGGTGCCAGAGCCCTACGTAATCCCTTGAACTCTTGTGCTATCTCTCTAGTCAACTTCCAGGTCTTTGCCTATTCTCTGTTGACCTTAGCGCCTTCTCTGATCACTGCTTGCAGCTGATTGTGGCAACTAGTGGTTTATGTTGTGAGCTGACTGTTTCACGGGGGATGACTCTGCAGTCACTGATTCTACCCCAGTGCCCTTTCCTTATTAGGAAGAAGTCTACCTGATTTGCATTTTAGCCACTGTTGTATGTGATCTTGTGACTGTTTCTCTTTTGTTGAACCATATGTTGGCCACCATCAAGCCATATGACAATCAGAAGTCTAGAATGACTTCTCCTTATTTATTCCTGTTATCCCACACATGAGGACCCAGGCAGTCCTTATATCCTGTTCAGTCTGTCCCAATATGTGCATTTAGGTCATCCAATTCATGTTGTTCTTGCTTTTTCAAGTAGATCCTGGAGATGCTGTCTGAATGCACTCTTTTCCTCAGTATCACAACCCTGCTGTATGGAATAGGTTGAGATTATGAATATTACCCTATCCTTACAATGGAGTCTGTCATGAGTCTATCATTAATTCTGATGACATCCCTCACTGTCTTATGAAGCCTTTCCCTCAGCACGATTTCCTAACTATTTCTAGTGTGTCATCTTGCTGAGTATAGACTCTGGATTTCAAGCCAAGTGGCTTTGCACTATCCTTCTATATTGTCTCCTGGATACAAAGGTTGTCTAGCCTCCTCCTTACCATCATGTCATCCACTTCAAAGCTGTATCCTGTCAGTGAACCAACACTGAGTGTAGCAATTCTTAGTTCATATTTGGCTGGTTGATTGGTTTTATGTCCAGCTTTCACTTAACAGAATTAACCCAGGTAATTGGGAACAGGAGACAATCTGGCTAGTAGCTTATTGACCAAGTGCTGCTGGGCTTTATGACAGGTACACACTGGCCAGTAGTGACATATACACTCCTCCACCTGCTAGCATGGGTCCCTGGAGTAGGTCAGAGTAGACCAAGTCCTCAAATCACTTATCACCTGCAAAAGCCCATCCCCATTTTTGACAACATTAGTCAACATGACTGAATCACTTAAAGCCAATTTTTACACCATTGAGTGGTTTACCCTGTCATAGTGCACAATCTGTGATCCATGTTCTTCTATCTAGAGGATACTGTGGATCACAGTTAATGCCCAAAGTGGTTGGTCTATACAACTCTTCTCTCTATAGGGCACCATCAAGAATCTGTGCTGCTGCCCCCCAACTCCATTCCTAGGTGAGTTTGAGATGCAAACACTCAGCACATTTTAGTAGGTGGCAGGAATCCCACAGAGACACAGGGAGAACATAAAAATTCCATTCAGGCATTCTCCAGAGGTCAAGATCAAGCCTTGTTCCTTGTGCACGGAAGGTGAAGACCTTAACCGTTCTGCCAACTGAGGTATGACATAATAAGATGCATCTCAGAAATGCACTGCATGGAGTACCATTTAATTATACTGGTTTGCAGAAATACACCTACTGAACACTGTGAAACAAAAGATAGAAACCCAAAAGTAAAAAAAAAAAAAAAAATAGAAATAAACCCAGAAAGCTAGACAAAGTCAGAATACGTTTAATCCTGAATTACCGAGTTATCAGTAAAGCTCCTGAGAAACATTAAACAGGAATGCCTAAACCTTGTTAAGACTCTACCCACATTCTTATTTCTCAGTAAAAGACCTCTTAGCCATGCCTCACAAAAAGTGGTAAGCTAACAAAAAAATTGTACTGTTGACTGCTGGCAAAATACAAAAAGAAAAGATAAATTATCATAACACTGGGATGAAGGAAAGCATCGACTCACACTTATTGCACCACTCCCTCACTGAAGTAATGGGCTTTTAATACTCCAATACTTGGAAGGTTAAGCTCTTAAGGAGAAATTCTGTATGTAGCTCACAGTATGTCAGAATGGCTTCATAAGATACATCATTCACAGGTGAGCTGATGCAACACTAATATAGAAGAAGAGCTTAGATTATTAGTTTACAAATAATGGGGAGGAAACCTGTCACCAAGTTCCAAGAATAGAAAGACATACAAAAAATAAATAAATAAAAGAAAGAATAAATGCAGATAAAATGTGTGATGCTTTTGGCCCATTCATTTTGATAATATATTTAGAACACACAGTCACCATTGTATGGTCTCGTATCATCAAGCCCTACTTCTATCTCAAATAGCTTAGTAATGCCTCCAGGTATTTCTCTTGTTAAATCTTACTGGTACCTCTAGGCATCAAACATTGGCCTGGATTCATGAATGACTACACTTTGTGCTAAGACTGAGCGCATGTCACACAGCAGCAAGCATGCTGATTGATATTTAATAAACAGCTCTACACGCCACTCCAGCCTTCAAAACAAGGGTAACTGGCAGAATATGCTAATGGTGGCATAAGGAAGTGAAATACACGCTAATGAATCAATTCAACATGACAGAGCAATTCAGGAATGTGTAAAATGTGCTTGTACACTCTGCGCTCCCTCAATACTCTTTGGAATACAGCCACAAGCACGCACTTAGAAGAAAATGCTGAGGGCTGCTGCTGCTATTATCAAGCTGTATGTGCAGCAGGCTTTAATACAAGGTGCTGCTGCTGCCAGACCTTCTACTGGAAGGAGAAAGGCCTTCACATCCAATTTGACTTATGGACTTCATGATACAGAAATTGTAGAGTCCTACAGTGCTGACAAGGATACCTTAGAGGAAATATGTTTCTGCTGTCTCCATAAGTTGCCTGTTTTTTTTTCCTTATTTATACTATTTACCGCACTTTTTATTGCCTGCCGCCTACTTTAATACTGAATTTATATACTGTGTACTAATCTACACTGTTGTACTGCAATTGTCTGCCTTACTGTGCCCATTAAATCAAATGTTATTGCTGTTTTCACTGTTTACTAAGTTCTTTTTTGCTATTTTCACTGTTTGTTAGGTATTTGCTGGTGTTTTTCACTGTTGCAAAGCAATCTGTTCTGCTTGTTCTGGTTTTCCCGCCAGTCAGTGTTATAACTGATTTGTTAGCTGTTTAAAACAATCTTTAGAGTCTCCTTTCTGATTTTCTGCTGTTTTAAATGTTTTTAGTGTCTCACTGCTATTTTTCTGCCTTGTTAAATATTTTCCAGTGGTTCCCACTGAAACTAGGGTAGCGTAGTCCAGATACAGGTTTGCTGCATCTGGGTCTGTTTGAAGTGGCTATTTGTTCTGAGCACGTTTTCCATGCTGTCTTGGATTAGAAGGTGCCTTTCTGAACTTTAGTGAGAGGATTGTGTTGATTGGAACCTGTCCGGCCTCTGGTGGTTGATCTAGAGCATCCTCATTGGTCCTTTTGAACCTTTTAAAGTTTTTTTCAAGTTTTTAGCTTGGGTCTCTTGAGGCAGTGTAGCAATTGCCTCATGTACACTGACAACCCTCTACTAATAACTCATTCTAGTACAGAGTGTGAGAGACGTACCTACACCAAGAATTTTGAATCCATGCTGTCTCACACTCAAAACAGTAATACGGAAGAGGTTTTCAGTCCACCCACCACTATGCATGCACATAGCACCTCTACTCATACACATAGTACACATTCAACACAAAAATCAACATACCATGAGGTTCTCTCAAAAAACCTACCGAGACACCATAGACATCCAAAACACAAGACTGCTACAACTAAAAGAAGTTCCCACAACACCCATGTCACATAGCAACACCAGTCTATCACCTACCAAGCCTTTAAGATGTAACACTCTAAAACCTAGTCAATGGAGATTCAATAGTGAGACACACGGATTCCCACTCACCAGGTTGGACAAGGAGAAAGTCACAGTCAGCTGCCACTCCAGTGCCAGGATTCATCAGCTCACATATGCACTCAGGTCTCTCAGCAACAAGTACCATTATGACTCTGTCATAGTTCATGTTGTAGTCAATGACCTGAGATGTACCTCACTGGACTATATGAAGAGAGACATGATTGAACTCTCTAAGTATGTGTCCCAGGTAGGTATGTCTCTAGCCCAGAGCAGCATACTACCCTCACCTAGAAAGATGCCACAGTATAAACAAAAAATGATTGATTTCAATAATTGGCTTAGTTTTTGGTGTTATTCAAAGGGGATCCAGTCCAGTTCTTGTCAGCCTAGGAAGCTATGGTCAACAAACCTCCCTGCTTTTCCAGAGACAGTTTGCACCTGGTACTTCGAGGCTTTCAAATGCTAGCAAAGTCTCTTGCCTCTCCATAATGCCTTTTTTAGGCAAAGTCTTGAAACCAAACTTAAAGACATGAAATTTGACAGTCATAAAAAAATAAGGGCCATGCTGCTTAACGCTAGGAGCTTAAACAAAAAAATACACACCCTGGAAGCACTTCTATCACTGGAAGATGTAGATGTCTGTGCAGTTACAGAAACCTGGTTCAAGGCCTCAGAGAGTACCCCCGCCTTGCAAAGCTACAATGCTTTCCATACCTTCAGATCACAAAATGAACATGTGAGAACTAAAGGTGGAGGTGTTTCTATCTATATTAAAGATACATTCACTTCCTGTATAGTTAGACTGGACAACTCCATGGAGTTACTCCAAGTTCAGGTTATGGTGGGTAAGTCCCCATTCAAGTCATAGTCAGTTATAGATCCCCCTCCATGGATCATGATGTGCATGAAGCCTACTTGACCAAACTGGAGACAATCCAAATATTACTGGACACTCTGGCTAGGCGGGATTTCAATTATCCCACCATCAGTTAGGAAACCTACTCTAGCCCAAACCCGCTATTTTGTTAACTCAAATGGCCTGGAACAAATTATTCATACCCCAAGAAGAGGAACAAACTACTAGATCCGGTCCTCACTAACATGTGAAATGGATGCACTACTGCAACTGTTGGATCCTCAGTTAAATCTGACCATACATCAGTTATCTTCGAGCTGACACTACCAGCAGAACTCACAAAGGGTGAAATCAGACTAAAAAACTTTACCAAAGCAAACTATACCTTCCTACGTGAAGGTATAAATGCATTCTGAGCCCCACTCCCAGCTGGAAGTGGTCACTACACAGAAACTTACACTAAGGCCCTGTACAATCACTTGCATAAGTGTATATAACCTCGGCTGTACTGGAAAGAATCAAAGCCAGAGCCCCAAGTAAAAACAAGCCACCATGATGGGCATCCAGCATCAACAAACTTTGCAATAAACACAAAAAGTTGCTGTCTTTGAAAAACAAAGGAGAGACCCCAACATTGGAAAAGCACCCTCCTTAGCCTCAACAGGCAAATAAGACAACTTGCCAAATACTATAAGGGCCTGTTTGAAAAAAATTAGCTAGCACAGCCAAGGATAACCATAATGCCTTTTACAGCTACGTACATAGCCTAAAAGGTAGGACTGAAGCATGTGCAGAACTAGTGACCAATGGTATCACACACACTGACCCCACAGAGATAGCAAACCTGCCAGAGGATAGGTTTGGTGAACATTTCTCAGAAGTTCAGGCGAAAACTAAGGGGTTGTGGCTGACCAAGTTTGTAGATGACTGCAAACTAGGTGCAATTATTGAATCCCCAAATTATGTCCGTATACTCCAGAAGGGTCTCACACAAACTAACAACTGGTATCTGGTGTCTTAGTCATGGTCTCAAACTGAATGGAAAGAAATGCATCATCATTCCCTTCAGCACAAACAATGTCCTTTCACACTATCAAATCAACAACAATACCCTAAGTAGTCACAAAGTGGTAAGGTTCACAAGTTGATCGCAACATTAACTTCAACTACCATGTGTCTACTGTAGTAAGGAAGGGTTTCTACATAGCACACTTGATTAGTAAAGACATCAGCTTGAGAGCAAAAGAGGTTATAACCCTTCTATACTCAGCATTAATCCAGCTCATAATTGAGCATAACGCCTCGTTTGGCATGTACCATACAAAGCACCTGCAGCAATTGGAGAGACCTCAAAGGTTTCTGACAAAGAAGATCTAGGAACTCCAGCACATGCTACACACAGGCAGAATAAAGTCCATGTCACTTTACTCTTTATCATATAGACTTCTTTGGGGAGACTTATGCCTGGCTTACAGAGCAATCTCAGACAAAACCTAATGAACTTGCTGCATATCAGTAAATCAAACGGGACAAGGGCCACCCATTCCAGGGACCTAAATATGGCCTGTGACTTAAATAGGACATGCTGGAGGGACAGATTTATCTCCCAGCAACTGCCATGTCTTTGAAATAGGCTACATATTCATGTGAAATGGAGCACCTCTACGACACTGTTCAAAAGGAACCCGGACAAGTGGATGGGGCACAATAAATTCTTACAGAGAAAAGTGCCCACAACCCTCCTGGACATAGGTAGTCATTAAATGCAATACTGAGTATTAACTAACATTTCTATAGCATTACATTGGGATGAAACTGCTAGGCTTAAAATGACCTCTGGGTTTATAGCCTAGAAATCTCATATGATCCTATGATCACCTGATGCCCCAGGGAAATTATGGAGAACCCATCCCTGTGGAACTCAAGGCATGTGTAACATTATATATACCAACTACAGGCACTTTCAGAGATCTAAGGGATATTTTAGGGGTGTCACAGGCCTCAGCCTCCAAATTATTAACCAATTTTTAAATGCAGTGCTACAACATGTAAGGGATTATATCTAGTTTCAACATACCCATGAGGACAGAGCTACAACCATGCAAACTTTCTCTGCCAAAGAACACTTCCCTGAGGTTCTGGGGGCCATAGGTTGCACACTCATCAAATTAAAAGCCCCACTTGGAGAACAGGGAAGGAGGTACATTAACAAGAAAGAATACCATTTTATCAACTGTCAGGTAGTGTGTAATGCCCAAGGGATGATCTACAATGTATGTGTGCAGGCAACCCTGGCAGTTTTCACAACTCACACATATGGCTCATCTGTGACCTGTATGTAGAGTTTGCTAAGGGTGACTTTCCATAATGGCATCTAGAGGGGGATACGGGTTATACACTGGAACCTTGGCTCGTGACACCCATGAGAAACCCACACAACCCAAATGAGCATGGATACACTGATGCATATAATCATATTATGAATATTCTTGAGCATGTATTTGGCTTGCTGAAATCAAGGTTCCAATGTCTAGACACTTCTGGTGGTGCCCTGCAGTACAACCAAGCCACGTCTGCCCAAATAGTTACAGTCTGTACCATGTTGTACAATGTAATTATCAGGAAACAGCTGCAACATGGACAACAAGGCCAAGGTTTGCAGTTCCCAGCACCAAAGGAAGGGTCAGCATGACCAGCAGACACATACGGGGAGTCTGAGGAAGAACCAGCAGCCGTAGATCATCCTGGCAAATGTAGGCATACACAGTATGCTATGGCCCTGGATAAAAGGCAGGGAATAACAGACACACTCTCAATATGTAAGTGAAAACCTAAGAAGCTAAGCACATACAAACAGTACCACTGATGCATGCAAAATTAGCAACATTTACTTATCCATTTAATGGTTGCATTCTGTGAGCACCAGACAGAGTCAACCCCAGAAGACACAACTTGTAGCATCAGCAATAACAAAGGTAAGTGGTGAACCTGCAAAGAAGTGATAGAAATGATTACTCTCAAATGCAAGTATTGTACATTAGTAATATAAAACATGGCTCATCTGTACAGGCATGTCAACAGTAACTCAAGAATGATATATGCAACAAATATTAATCTGACCAGTATTGTGCATCATGCATTGCAGTTGCCCCCTGCAGGAGTTGCACTGCAACTTGCTTTTCTATATGATTGCACACATGTAATACATAAGTATACCCCCCCCCCCCAAAAAAAAAAACTCTTAATAGAAGCATTAACAATGAATCATGTATAGGAAATGAAAATATCGGTAACCATTTAAAATGTTGAGACATGCTACAGCGAGTCCTGAAACTGAATGGCTGAAAGAAAGGAATATATATAGTATGTCCGAGATGCCATTTCTCAGAAGATTCCCTTTTCTCCATGGTATGGCAATCTCAGAGTTGGTATATGTAAATTAGTGAATTTAAACAGTTTCTCCTTCTATGATAAAAGTGCCTTAACACCAGGTTATACTTATATTTTTCTGATTAACCCCCTGGACACTGTGAATGTATAAATCAGGTATCAACACATAATCATTCATGAATCATGCAACCTGCATGAAATGCTCCTCAGTTAAACATGGTGTGAGGACCTATATGATGCCGTTCACACACCCTAGCAGATAAGAATGAGTATTGAGAAGTGGGGCTTGTTAAGGGCCTGCAAATATGACTCATTAAAAGTAGTGCATGACTAACTTAGTGCTTAATACTCCTGCCACTTTGATGTACACTTACAAAGGCTGTGTCAGGGAGAATAAATTTACAAAAGAAATATGAGATTACTTTGACTTAGAAGAGAAAAATTTATAACATCAAGCAGGTGGTGTATCACTGTTTCTTAAAGCTTGAGTTATTTTCTGTTTCATACTATCCCACTGACTTAGTACAGACTGGAGGCAAGGCTCTCACATACAAGTACTTATAATACCAAACAGGTTGTCAGAAACACACACACACGACCCACCCCACATGGTACTTGCCAGATACATAGCCCCATATATGCAGAGGCTCTGAAATGTAATCTTCCTAAACCACAAAGGCCTCCCAGACATTGCACTTACAATAAGCATACTCAACCTCAGAAGCACTCTACCAAAATAACACCCACTACGAATCATGCAGATATATCTCATGGCATCTCATCTTCAAACCCATAAGGCAAACCACCACACAACCCGATATTTTAGTTATAGGAGACTCCATTGTGAGACACACAGATGGCCAACTCACCAGGCTGAGTAAGGAGAGAGTCACTTTTAGTTGCCTAACAGAGGTCAGGATCTCCCAAATCACACATGCACTCAGGTCATTGAACCACAAATGCCAGTATGACTCAGTCATAGTCCATGTACGTGTAAATGGTCTGAGACATACTTCCCTGGACTATGTGGAGAGATAGACATGATGAAGCTCTTAGATTATTTCTCCCAGGCTGGTACAAACCTAGCACTAAACAGCATTCTACTTGCTCCAAGGATAATATCAAAGTATGAACAGAAAATAATTGACTTTAATAATTTGCTTATTTTTTGGTATCTTTTGAAGGGGTTACAATATTTGCCAGCCTGGTAGGATACAGTTGACTGACAACATTGCTTTGCCAGAGATGGTTGCACTTGTTCCTTTTAAGCATTTGAACATTGGCTAAATGTTGTTCAGTCCGACAGTACCTTTTTTAGGTATGGCAAATCTGATAAACCTTATAGGTTCATAGGTTGGCAAATATTGTAATATTGAGGTGCAGCATGTCCATTAATTTCGGGTTGGACATGGCTTTATATGTCAAGCACAGATTGCCTCTGAGCAGGCGGTATGCCACTGAGTAGAGCTGGAGTTTTTTTAACCGGGCAGCATATGGCATCTGTTTGAGCCCTTTGATTCTCTTGGTGAGGTACTTTTGGGGTTTTTCCAGTTGCTGCAGGTGTCTGGTAAGGTACATCCCAAAAGGGGCATTGTACTCAATTATTGGCCTGATGAGGGATGAATAAAGAGGCACGATGACCTCCCCTGATCTAGATGTGAATCCCTTCATGATTAGGTGGGCTATATAAAATGTTTTTCTAACTACTTTGGCCACGTGGTTGCCAAATGAGAGAATGCTATCAACTTGGGTCCCCAGGTCCCAATTTACTTCTTCTGTACTTAATGGATTACCACCTATGTGGTAATTTGTGTGCACTTTGTTTTTGCCAAAGGGGATGACTATACACTTTTTGGCGTTTAGCTTCAGGCCATGGCTCTGGCACCAGTTGTCTGTTTCTAGGAGGCCCTTTTGGAGGATGCTTGTGTTGGCTGGAGACTCGATTATGGCGCCCAGTTTTCAGTAATCTGCGAACTTGGTCAGCCACAGTCCTTCTGTGTTGGCCTGTACCTCCGAGAAATATATACCGAACAAGAGAGGTCCCAGGACTGAGCCTTGTGGGACGCCACTTGTAACTTGTTTGGAGTCTGACATGGCTCCAGCAATTCTAACCCATGTGGGTTCTGTCCTTGAGCCAGTTTGCAACCCATCTAGTGACATAGGGGTTTATATTTAAGCTGGTGAGCTTATCTATAATGCCCGAGTGGAATATTGAATCAAAGGTATTTGCGAGGTCCAGGTAGGCTGTGTGGACCACCTTCCCCTCGTCAATGGCCTTGGTGACTGTTTCAAAGAAATTGACCAGGTTTAAGAGGCAGGATCTGCCCTTAACAAAGCCGAACTGGGTAGGATCCAGTGTCTGTAGGTCCCCAATATCTTTATTTATGAGGTCCATGATGATCCTTTCCATAGCTTTGCAGACCAAGCTAGTCAGGCTTATGGGGCGATAGTTTCCAGGATCCACTGAGGCACCACCTTTGTGGAGAGGGACCACTGTTGCTGTATGCCACTCTTTGGTTACATATCCTGTAGTAAGGCTGAGATTGAACAGTAGTTTTATGTTTGGGTTTAGCTCTTCTTGGAGTTCATGTAGGACGCAGCCCGGGACACCGTCTGGTCCCATTGATGCTGTGTTTTTTGCTTTGGAGAGGGCGGCTCTTACCTGAGCATCTGAGATGTCAGGGGGGGCAGCACTCTGCTGGGATAGATATTTGTCCTTTTGGTGGGGAGGGGGGGGAGTTTGCGCTGAACCTGTCAGCTAGCATGTTGGCAATGTCTGTGGGTTCAGTGTATTTTTTGTCATTTTGGACTAATTCTGAGCATATCTGGGAATTCCCACCCAGGTTACTAACATAACTAAAGAAAGCCTTGTGATTATCCTTAGTGTCCTGTGCAATTTTTCTCTCGAAGCTGGCCTTAGACGATTTTATGAGTGCCTGTAGTTTTTTGCTAATACTGATCAGAGATGCCTTCCCTTTTTGGGATTTTGCTCTGTCATGTAGTAGCTTCCTCCTTCTATTGTATAGTTTGTTTATGGCTGGGGTCCACCAGACAGGACGTCTGCCTTTGGAGGATTGGGTCTTGGTTTTATTTGGGATTGCATGATCCATGAATTCCTGAAGGTGTTCATAGAATGCGTTTATAAAGGATTCTGCGGTCTGGGCCTTATTTTCCACAGGCCCGGGGGCTTTGAAGGATTCCACCTCTGTTTTGAGGAGTGTGAAATTTGCTTTAGAGAAGTTTTTCACTGTCGTGTTCTGGGCAGGGGGTGGTGTCGGGATGTGAATATCCAGTGAGATTAGTTTATGGTCTGATCTTACCAGTGAGGGATACACTTCTGGTCTGGAGCATAAAGTCCCCATGTTGGTGACGATCAGGTCCAGTATGTTTTCCCATCTTGTGGGAGTGGTAACAAGATGTTCCATAGCATTTGAGTTTATAAATTCTAGGAACCTTTGGGCTAGGGTGTTGGAGCTAGAGTAATGCTCCCAGTCTATGTTTGGGTAGTTGAAGTCACCCAATATAATGGTGCTTGGAGAGACCTTTATATTTTCCAGTGTTCTCAGGAAGGCTGACTGGGGTTCCTGGGTTTGGGAGGGTGGTCTGTAGCAGGCTATAAACTGGAAGGCAGTTTTCCCCACTGTTAGTTGCACATGGATAGTCTCTGATGCTTCGTGCTGTGCCACCAACCTGGAGGTGTGGGTATCTTTGACGAATATTGATACTCCCCCTCCTTTTGTGGTTCGGTCCAAGTTTTGGGGCCGAAAAGCATGGTATGAGGTATAACCTGGTAGTGCTGGGGTGCTCTCGGGACCCTTGAACCAGGTTTTTGTTACTGCACAGATATCGATGTTCTCCATGCTAAGGAGAGTTTTGAGTGCATGCATCCTGAGGTTTAGACTTCTGGCGTTGAGTAGCATTACTCTTAGTTTCTTATCCCTTGTGATACCTATGGAGGTGGGTTTGTCTTTTGAGCCTTTCCTAAAAAAGGCACTATGGGGGTAGCAAGAGCCTTTGCCAATATCCGAAAGCCCAGGCCCAGGGGTGACAGGTGCAAGCCGTCCCTAGAGAAGCATCGTGGCTTGTCGAGCATGTCATCCCAGGCTGACAGGCATTGGATCCCCTTTGAATGACACCAATACTTAAGCCAATTGTTGAAATTGATCATCTTGTCTTCATAGTGTGGCATCATTCTTGGTGAGGGTAAGATGCTACTCAAGGTCACGGTCATACCAGCCTGGGCTACATGCTCAGAGAGCTCCTCTATGTCTCTTTTCATGTAGTCCAGGGAGGTACGTCTCAGGTCATTCACACCAGCATGGACAATGACTGAGTCATATTTGTACTTGCCTTGGAGTGACCTGAGTGCTTGTGTTATGTGGCGGATCCTAGCGCCCGACAGGCAGCTCACCGTGACCTTCTCCTTGTTCAGCCTGGTGAGCGGGACGTTAGTGTGCCTGACGATAGAGTCACCTATTACAAGTGTATCAGGTGTGTTGTTTAGCCTTAAGGGCTGTGACTGTTCGGCACACTGGTTTTGTGAGCTATGTGTTGCATGTGTTTTGTTTTGAGGTAGCGGTTGCTTGGGTGTCTGCTTTGGAGGTCTCTGCTGCTAAGGCAGATTTTTATTTAGAGCCTCCGAGTATGTTTTTGTGTGTTTATGTGTTTGGTTTGCTGTCGTGGTAGGTCTATGTGAGACTGGAATTGTAGTGAGTGTGGTTTCCTTCTCCTCCTGACTGGTTACACCAGTACTGAGTTGAGAGAGCTTAGCCTCCAGTTTGGCTATATGGTTGCATCTCTCACATGTGTTGGAATGTGTTGGGAGGAGGAGTGGGTTGTCTGTGTACATGAGGCAGTTGTAACATTGCCTCAAGATTCCCAGATTCACCAGCTGGACTGGAGAGGAGATTGACAACTGACCTTTGGACATGCTAGAATAGTATTGGGAATTCCTTTATAATTGAAAAAAAGGGCCAATGGGTAACAATGTACTCAAGGGAAGTTTGTGAGGGTGTAGTGCTTTTAATTTTTTTAGTGCTGACTGATATAATTGCTTTAATGAGCAAGTGCCAGGTAACTTAAATGCAATGTATTACAGATAACTTAAATGCAAAAATGAGAAACAGTAACTTTCTTTCAAGTGAAACAAGGAAATAAGTACAGTAAGCAATGCAGATATCACTAGGGATCCACAGAAGCGCTGAAAAGCTGTGTTTTAGGTGGAATTAGCTTTTCAGGGAAATAACAAGCATACAAACAAAGCTAGATTCAGCAGGCCTGGATCTAGTCTATGCTACAGCAAACAAGGTGTACCAATTACTGTAAGAAGCAGTTCAAATATGCAGGCACTATAAGGCTTTAACCAGAAATTCCCAGCTCAGAAGGGCAGAGTCCAGCCTCTCCTCCCACAAGAGTGCAGACCACGAACCCTCTTAATGTAAAATAACTGGCCTGAAGCCCAAGTGCTTAAACCAGAACTAATACACTTTTAGAATAACAGACACTGAGCCCTCAATCAGCAGTTCCCAACTTAGAAGGATGTAAGCTACCTGTCCTGCCACCACAGTGCAGGCCACAAACCTTCCTAATGTAAAACAACTGGTCTGAAGCCCAAGTGCTTAATCCAAAACACTTAGAATGATAGCTACACTTTAATCAAGTTACTACCAAGCAGTAATAAATACAATTGAATACTTTAAAGAATGCCTGGATTAGTGCTCAAGTTATACAAACAAAGCTAGATTTAGCAGGCCTGGATCTAGTCTACGCTACAGCAAACAAGGTGTGCCAATTACAGTAAGAAGCAGTTCAAATATGCAGGCACTATAAGCCTTTAACCAGAAATTCCCAGCTCAGAAGGGCAGAGTCCAGCCTCTCATCCCACAAGAGTGCAGACCACGAACCCTCTTAATGTAAAATAACTGGCCTGAAGCTCAAGTGCTTAAACCAGAATTAATACACTTTTAGAATAACAGACACTGAGCCCTCAATCAGCAGTTCCCAACTTAGAAGGATGTAAGCTACCTGTTCTGCCACTACAGTGCAGACCACAAACCTTCCTAATGTAAAACAAGTGGTCTGAAGCCCAAGTGCTTAAACTAAAAGGCTTAGAATGAGTTACACCAAGCAGTAATAAATACAAGTGAGTACTTTTAAGATGACGCAAAAGCAAAATAAAGTAGGAAGAAACACAAATACAGTAAAAGCAGATAAATTTTTTTTTTTTTTTTTTTTTTTTAGTGGAAAGAGAGAAAGGAGTAGCAGAAACTAAGCTGATTGGCCTTCTCAAATGTTCTCCCTGTACTGGGTAGAATGAGGTAATGACACTAGACTGGGAGGAGGGTCCCAGATCAAATTTACACTAGGGGCGGGCAACTGCAAAGCCACCAACTATAAAAACACTATACCAACAGCGAGGGAGGGTGGGAAACAAACTGCAGAAATTTTCTCACAGCTGAAAAGCAGCAGTGAGCCTTTAAATGAAAGTTTTAAACAGCTAAAGGAACCTCTAGAAAAAAGAGTTTAACTGCAACAAGTTATCAGAAACAAACAACCCAACAGATGCTTAATAAAAGTGGACAATTTCCAGTTAATACCTGACACACAGTGAAACTAGCTAGAAAAATACACAGTACACAAAGTGCTATAAATAATAAAGAAATAAAGAACAAAATAAACAAAAAACAGGATACTTAATGTTATATAATATAGCTCCGAGTTTCCTCAGTGTCCTTCCTTCGATCAGTTCAACCAACCCAAGAAAATCTAAAGATATTACTGGCCTATGTCATGTGTCTAAACAAGAATCTCCACTCTCTGCAAGCTCTCCTTACCCTAGAGAATGTAAACATCTGTGCAGTAACAGAGACATGGTTTAAAAGCCACAGAAAGCACTCCGTCAGGGTAGGGCTATAATGCCTTCCACAAATTTAGAGCAGCTGCAGCACAGGATGTGGCAAAAGGTAGTGATGTCTTGATTTACATTAAAAACAAAACACTTCAAGACTGATCGAAGAGTGTGACTCACTTGAGCTTTTCCACATCCAAATTACTATAGGCAAAGTCCCATAACATATCCTTGCAAGTTATAGTTGCCACTCAGGAAACCCGTAATGGACCCCTATCAGTTGATTGAGTTTTCAGGAACTTGAAATTCATATGGTCGAGACCATATGATCGAGTTTTTGAAAACTCAAAGCTTTTGAATGGAGATCACATAACAGTGAGGACTGGGAAATTTACCCTTTTCTTCACTGTAGTGCGATCTCGGAATTGGTATATATAATTTGCAGGGTATACATGGGGGGTGCCCAGGGGCTTTCCCCCTGCTAAAATGTAAAAGAAGGTAGATTTTTGTTTTTTATGTTTGAGTTTTTAGAAACTCAATCATATGGTCTCATCCATATGAAGTTTGAATTTCTGAAACCTTGATCATCTGACATAGATCCCCATAGCACATATTTAATGTACTGAAGACACTCCACGCATTCAGCTCAACACCACACTCACAGGTGGCTTTAATTACCCCACTATAAACTGGGAATTATACACCAACTCAGACATGCAGACCCAGAGATTTCTGGACTTTGTAAACATAAACACCCTGAACTAGCTAGTTCGTATGCTGACTAGAGGTGCTAACGTCAGTGACCTGGTCCTCACAAATATGGGCGAACACTGCACACCACCTAGTGTAATATCTGCACTGGTCATGTTGGACCATAAAACTGTGTCCTTTGAAATAAAAATAAAATCCAAGGTCCCAGCTAACCCTGGAACTTTTAGGAATTTATTATAAGGCAAACTTCCAACTATTAAGAGGCATCCTACCAAAATTTCAAGCACCTACAAACCTAGAGAACATGACTGACTATCTGACATTGCTCATGAAAACCCCGTATAATCATGTTAATGGCTGCATGGAGCCAGCTGTACCTACCCAGAAAAAAAACATAGGGTAAACTCAAAAAACAAGCTACCCTGGTGAAATCCCAACATCAATATGTTGTATAACAAAAAGAAGAAAATCATTGCAAAGATTACGAAGTGTAATGCCAAGCAAGGTAAAAACCTACTTATCAATCTAAACAATCAACTGAGGGAGTTAATCAAGTCTATCAAAGCCATATTTGAGGTAAAAATAGCCTTCCAGGCCAAAGACAATTACAAGGCACTCTTCAGCTATGTCCATAATCTCAAAGGCAATACACAACAATGTGCTGAACTATGTGAAGGGAGAAGCACAAAAAAAGTGAAAAAATGTTTAGTGAATACTCTGTTTTGAAATATGTTTAATTTGAAAATAGATTCCTAACAGTTTTAGTCTGCTTCTGATGATTTATTTCCTGCCAACTTGAAAGTGTCAGCACAGACTGTGTAGAAAGTTCTATTATGGAATTTGGAACTTGTGCCTAAATGGAAAGGTACAGACAGAGTCAGGAGAGCTTCAGTTAGAAAAATAATGCAAAAGTGTTTGTTTTAATTGGCCAGTGGCTGTATCATAATAGTTACTATATAAGTACATGTAATAAAAAAAACTATATAAAAGAATCAAGTTTTTCATGGTTCAGGGAGACACAACCTTGATTGTCTAGTCTCCCACATGTGTGTTCTCTGCAATAAACAATACTATTCCCTTCTGAACTATGTGATCTGAAGTTATTCACACCCCCAAGAAACTATTATTCTAGAAGACTTCAATATCAGTTGGAAAACCTGTTCATCAAACCCCCCAACCACCCACATTAACTTAAAATGGCTTTTCCAAAATTATAAATTCCCCCACCAGAATTAATAAGCCCAACAATAAAGAAAGCTCCCAAGATTGGATACTTATAAACAACAAACCTCAGTTATATATATATCAGGCACCCTACCTGAGAACATAAGCGACCGCTTCCTAACATATATAATAAGAAAGAGAAATGACATGCCTCAGCAAATCACCCTTAAAACCATTAGAAACACAAAAAACTTAAACCTCATCAATCTCCAGACCGAACTTAAATCATGCAATTGGTCCAACCTAAAGCTACTTCCCCACGAAGCAGCCTCACACTTTAATACTAAGTTCCTAGACATCTTAGACAGGCATGCTCCCAAAAGAAATATCAGAACCAAAAGCAAAATAGCTCCATGGCTAACAAAAAGTACTAAACAAAAGCTAACTGCTAGGGACACAGCATGGACCTCCTGGAGATCCACCAAATCCAGTCAAGATCATATTAGATACAAACTGAGAAACAAAGCTAAAAAATCCACTAAGCTAGATAAACAAACATACTATTTCAGCTTACAGAAAAAGCACCAAAATCAGCCACAAAAATTCTGGTCAGGTCTCAATAAACTGCTCCATCCAGGTAAATCCACTACCCCACCCCTTCATCTACATTACATCTACCCCCTAAAAGTGTAGCAGAGGCCTTCAATACTTTCTTTACAGAAACAGTTCAAACCCTAGCTAATAACCTACCTCCCAACTCCAAAAACACCACCTCAGCCCCACTTGATAATGTACCCCCATTCAAATATGATCCAATCCCCACAGACTATATTAAATCCCTACTTAAGAAACTCAAACCCACCACCCTAGCAGCAGACTTACTCCCTGCTGAATTTCTACAAAAGGCCACAAATTAAATAGCATACCCTGTCTCCATCTTAATCAATCATACTCTCCACAAATCCTATGCCCCCTCCATCTGAAAAATCTCCCACATTATTCCACTTCACAAAGGGGGCAACTCCACAGAACTCTCAAACTATAGACCTATAGCCATTCTATCTCCCTTAGCCAAAATAATGGAAAAATGTATACATAAGCAAATTCTAACTCACCTTATCCAGAACAATCTCCTAGCCCCATCCCAGCACGGATTCAGACCTGCCCATAGTACCACAACAGCACTTCTCTCCTTCTCTCACACAATAAATCAGAACCACAATCACACCTCTGCCTTCTTTCTCGACCTATCCAAAGCATTTGCTATGGTGAATCACCACCTACTCCTAGGCACATTCAAATCATTCAACCTAAACAACCTAGTAATCAAATGGCTCCAATCTAACTCACAGGGCAGACAACAAGCAGTATTATGGAAAGACAATCTATCCCCCCTACTACCAATCACCCTTGGTGTCCCCCAACGGTCCATATTAGGCCCCCTCCTTTTCTCAATATTCATTAATGACCTACCCAAAGTCATCCCAGAAGCAACCTGTATTCAGTATGCAGATGATTCTACCCTAATCTGTTCTGCCACCACCCCCTCAGACCTACAATCCCTATCCCAGAGCACATTCAACAAAGTAGAGGTCTGGTTCAATAACCACCGCCTCCTATTGAATCCCAACAAAACCAAACTCCTACTTTTCTCCCCTACCCGAAAAACCTCATCACCAAATATTACAATCTCATCCAATAATGGCACCTAATCTCTCCAGAACCATCCACAAAACTTCTTGGTGTAATAATAGATAATAACCTTACATTTGACACACATATAGACAAAACCATCAAAACAGTTAACAAAAAACTTGGCTCCTAATATAGGATTAAACCATTCCTAACTCCACTGGCCAGAACAGCCATAGCTAGAACACACCTTCTCTCAACCCTTCTCTATGCCTCACCCATTTTTCTAAACCTAAGGAAAGCTAACCTAAACAAATTAGCTAGCTGCTACAAAAATATAGCTAGATTCGCCATAGCCACAGCCTACAGAACCCATCACTGTCAAAATCTTCAAACATTAGACTGGCTAGAGCTACCCAATCAACTCCATTATAACCAACTCATAGTTATTCATAAAATCCTCTACCAACCTAACAGTACACCCATTCTGGCAAATATTATCACCCCCTACTGCAACCTACCATCCCTTCGCTCATCTAACAAGATGCAAGTTCAATCTGCCAAAGCCAACAACTCAGCCGGAGAATCACTTCTCTCCAACTCAGCTGGAAAGAAATGGAATACGCTCCTCCCAGATCTTACCACTATAGCCTCCTTACCCCAATTCAAAGCACCCCTAAAGAGTTATCTAAACAAGCATTGGCTATGTCCAGGTCTAGACCCAGGCTAACTCCACATACATGTAACTCTTGAAGGTAGATGATGCAATTAGGAATAAACCTTCTAAACCGAAACCCACCCTAATTATATTTACTTCACAATAACCTTTAGAACAATATTCACTAAATCTAACCTAACTTCCTATGCTCAACTTTATATTACTGTGTTTCTAACTCCCTGTGCTAACCATTTAAATCCCTTGTCTTTACCTCCTCTTTTGTATCCTATTAGCTTAGCCTTTCTACAAAAATGTTTTATACCCTTCTACATCTAATTTCCAAGAACTCTCCTCTTAACTAACCACCTTTTTCTTACTAACCACCTTTTCTTCTCCTGGTAGTCACTCATGACATCAATCTAGGTATCATTGCATTATATACACTCAAATGCTTTGCAATGATTGGTGTACATATCTCATACTATAAACCTACAATGATCTTAAACTTCAATGTAACGATGTATACAAATAACCTTCTTTTGAAATTTGAAGATTTAAAATTTTTTCAGTGTAACCATGAATATTGATTATCATCTTTTTGCACATGTGGAGCTTTTCTCCCTGGGCCTCCGCTGAAAATGGACATGTATCCAATCGGACTCTCCCGGTTAACAAATGTAAAATAAATAAATAAAATAAATACATTTTGTTTCCTTAATGACTAATTGTAAATGCAGCCACCTATATTAAGCCAGAAGATACAAGAAATCTACTGGGTAACAAATTTAGCTCCAGTTTTACCCTTTCTTTCCCCCAGACACTCCTCATGAAATTTCCTCAAACACAACTCCTCCAACTTTCACTAGGATACAGTTCCTCAATACCCTCTCCATGGTCAAGAACACTGCATCGGTGAGTCCTGATAGCATCCCAGGATGCTTCCTTAATAGGAAGAAACACAACTTCTTTTGATTGGAATGCTCTTGGTCTCTTAATTCCATATATCATTGTGTGTTTTAACTAGTGTTGGCAATTGTGACCAGCACTAATAACAGATTATAACACTACCTAACAGCTAGCCTTAATCTCAGACACTGCACACATGACCCTCTGTAAAACAAAGGGGCCTAAACTATAATAGACTAACCGTAATACAGTTCCTGACAGCATGATTATGCATTTCCCTAATATCTCTGTGGCCAACTTGGTAGATATGGGCATCCTGAGACAATGTAGCAATTGTCTCATGTATTCTGACAACCTTTTAATCCTTAAAGAAACTAACATAGTATGGTGGCTAAAATATAGGTTCATAGGTTCATAGGTTGGTACTAGGCTATCAGCCCTAGGGCCTATACAAGCCTAGCCATAACAATTCCCTGGCTATTTCTTCCCACACTATTTACTTCCCTGGACCCCTGTCTAGCAGGGCGACTGACGTGATCCCCGGGGTGAATTTCCTTTCTCCCATCCAATCATCAAGGTTCCTTTTGAAGAGGGCCAAAGAGGCACTCTGCTTGACATGTATGGACAATCTATTCCAGAGTCTGGGGAGTCTCTGGGTCAGGAACCTATCCCTCCAGCATGTTTTGTTTATTGTGATGACAAGGTTTAGATCCCTGGAGCGTGTGGCTCTGAGGGATTGGGATTTCTTTAAGTGTAGCATGTCCAATAGCTCTGGGTTTGACATGGCCTTGTATGTTAAGCAGAGATCGCCTCTGAGTAGATAATATGCGACAGAGTATAGCTGGAGTTTTTTAAGGCGGTCAGCGTAGGGCATCTGCTTTAGGCCTGTGATTCTTTTAGTGAGGTATTTCTGCGGCCTTTCCAGTTGTTGCAGATGTCTTGAGAGGTACATACCAAACGGGGCGTTGCATTCTATAATGGGTCTAATGAGAGTACAGTGGGACAATGACCTCCTTTTTTCTGGATGAAAAGCTCTTAGTGATGAGGTGTGCCACATAGAAGGATTTCCTGACTGTTGTGGCGATGTGGTAATCGAAGGTGAGACCACTATCCACCTGTGTTCCTAAGTCTCTTATCACACTTTCGGCGTTTAGTGTACAGCCACCTATATGGTAATTCGCAGATACATGTTTTTTTCCCAAAGGGGATAACTATACATTTCTTGGCATTGAGCTTGAGCCCATGGCTCTGGCACCAAGCATCTGTTTCTGTAAGGCCCTTTTGTAGAGTATCCACATTATTTGGGGATTCAATAATGGCTCCCAGTTTGCAGTCATCTGCGAATATTGCCTACTAACAAGGTTATCAAGAAGACACATTGTACATCCCCAACACATACCTTTTTCCACACTAGACCTTCTTATGCTGAGGCACTTAAAAAACCTTTCCCAAACCTCAAATACCTCCTAAGCCATTTTATGGCAATGCTATTCCTCAGAAATCACTAAAGCATATAGAAAAACAACACCTAACACCACACATAAGTCTATACCCAATGGTTCCCAAAGAAGAAAGCCCATAATGCAAGTAAATATTTTAGTTAATACTCTTGTCATAGGGGATTCTAGTGTATGACACACAGATGCCTCTCCCAGCAGCTTTGAGAAGAAGAAGATAATGATTAGTTGCCTATCTGGAGCTAGGATCTGTAATATCATGCACACACTCAACTCATTGCACCACACGTATCAACAATTCTGTCATAGTCCACGTGGGTGTAAACGACTTGAGGTGTACCTCGTTGGACTATATGAAAAGAGACATTATGAGTCTCACTCAATATGTCTCTTAGACAGGTATGTACCTTGTATTGAGCAGCATTCTACCTTCACCTAGGATGATGCCACAGTATGAATAGAAAATTATTGATTTTAACAATTGGCTTAGTTTCTGGTGTCACTCCAGGGGATCCAGTACCTATCAGCATAGGAAGACATGGTTAACAGACCACTTTGCTTTGCAAGGATGGTCTGCACTTGGATAGTGGCTAAAACTTTATCTACGCCCTAAAAGCCTTTTTTTTTTTGCAATGTCAAAATGAAACAAAACTACCAACATAGCAAAAAAAATCAAATCAACCTTAAGGTGTTACTGCTCAATGCTAAGAGCCTAAACAGGAAACTCCACACCTTGCAAGCTCTCCTCTCTGTTTTAAAGCTGCAGACAGTACTTCAGCAGTGCAAGGTTACAGTGCCTTCCAACAGCAACACAGACGGGCTAAAGTTGGAGGTGTCTCGATTTACATTAGCAACAAATACAACTCCAAGTTAGTTAAACAGGATGATGCCTTAGAGTTCATCTATGAACAGGTCTGCATAGACAAGGTTCTGTTCCATGTCCTGGCCAGCTACAGGTCAACCTCTATGACCAACAAAACTCACAACTTGTACCTGGACATACCAGAGGTACTCAAAATTGAACAAAAACACTCTGTTCTTTGGAGAATTTAACTACCCCTCTATATATTGGGAAACATACATTTCCTCTAATTCATAGTCACAATGATTCTTGGATTTTGTCAACACAAGCACCCTGGACAAGATAATGTGCACTCCAGCCAGGGGCTCAAACATAATACACCTACTACACATCTTTATTGTTGAGGTTGGAGAACAAAGCTGTCTCCCTTGAAATAAAAATCAACCTGTAAATCCCAGCTAAACCAGTAACATTTAAGAACCATTCTTAAGCTAACTACATCCTGCTAAGCAAATGTTTGTCAAAATTCAAGGCTCTTGCAAACCCCGAGAACACAGCTGCTTATGCAGAAATGTTCAGAGAAACCATATACAAACATGTAAATGGCTGCAATGAAACTGCCCTACCTGCCAGAAGCAAACCCAAATCTAACACCAAAAACAAACCCCAGTAGTGGAATCCTAGCCTTAACAGGGTATACAACAAAAGAAGTCATGGCCAAATTCAGAAAGAGCAATACTCACTGAGACAAGAGCACTGTGATTCAACTAAACAAGAAACTAGGATGTCTAATAAGGTCCAGGAAGACCAATTATGAGTCAGAATATCCTTTCAGGCTAAGGACAATCACAAAGCCTTCTACAGCTATGTCAGGAATCTTAAGGGCAGCACACAGCAGTGTGCAGAACTGGTGGTATATGGCACAATCTTCACTGACCAAGGTGACATGGCCAATCTTCTAGCTGATAAATTAACTTTACCTCCCACTTCCTTACCCCCTGTGAAATCCCTTCTAGCAAATCCCCCAACTATCAAGAAGGAACAGGTCCAGGCAGCGTTTGCTTAGGCCAAAAACATTGCTTTAATTGGCCCCAACATTATCCCTGGTTGCCTCCTAAATAGCCTCAAATATGACCTAGTAGGACCACTAGTGGTGCTGTTTAACTATAGCCACATAACAGGTTATGTACTGAGTGAATGAAGGGCCTCAACAGTCATCCATGTCTACAAAAGTGGACCATCAACCAACCGCAGGAACTACAGATACATCAGTCTGACAAGTCTAATATGCAAAGCCATGGAACACATTATCATGGAAATGATCAGCAAGGACATTGGCAACATACAGACACTGGACTCATCCCAGTTTGGATTTGTCAAGGGAAGACCTTGCCTACTCTACCTGGTAGACTTCTTTAAGAGGGTCACCAAGGTAATGGATGAGGAGAAAACAGTGCATACTGTGTACCTTGACCTGGCCAAGGCATTCAGTACAATACCACTCAAGCATTGTTGACAAGCTCTCTGATCTAGGCGTAAATCCTTACATAACTTACTGGACTGCTGGCTGGCTCACAAATAGGACCCAAGAAGTCTGGATTGGTGAGACCACTTCCACCAGGACATCAGTCACCAGTGGAGTACCCCAGGGCTCTGTGTTGCGCTTGTTCCTGTTTTGCATCTATTTCTCAGAAGTCAAGGCAAAAGTCAAAATTTGCAGGTGATTATAAATTGGGAGCTATCATAGATTTCCTCTAAGACACAAACATCCAACAAGAGGGTCTGACACAAACAAATGATTGGGACTAGAGCCATGGATTAAAACTCAACATGAAGGAATGCTTTATAGTACCCCTTGGGAAGGTGTCCACCCAGTCTAATTACCCCATTGATAAAACTCCCCTAAAAGCTGTCCCATAGTTAGGGATTTGGGAACATATGTTGACATTAATTTTGGCCTTCGACCAACATGTAGCCAAGATAATAAGAAAATCATTCCTTGTTGCCCAACACATAAGCAAGGGCATGGCATCTAGGTCCAAGGACCACTCTATTCAGCTATTATCAGATCCATCATTGAATACAATGCCCCCTTTGGCATGTACCTAACCGGGCACCTGCAATAGCTGGAATACCCTTAAAAGTTTTTCGCCAGGAGAATCAAGGGTATGATTACCCTGAACTACACAGATTGCCCTGTCTCTTTACTCATTCTCCTACAGGTTACTGAGATGTGATCTATGCCTGGCATATAAGGGATCCTCAGACAAGCTATGATGGACCTCTTGCACATCTGCAAAACAAACAGCACCAGCAACACTGGACCCAAGGACCTGAACTTTGCCTGTGACATAAATAAAACATGCTGGAGAAACCAATATGCATCACAGAGGCTCCCTGCACTATGAAACAGGCTCATCATCCACATGAAATGGAGTTAATCCCTGACCCTATTCAAGTGAAACCTTGATGAATGGTCTGGCCAGCGAGTTAGGTCTTCTTCCATTGCTCTGCTGTTTTCCAAATACCTGCTAAGAGACTACAAAATATAAGTGCTTATTTTCAACTGTTTTCTGCACTTTCTATAAACTAAAACAAAATTTGCTGCATATCTGTTTGTTTAAACTGTGCAACTGTATTTTACTGCATTTTTTAGATTGCTTGCTAATTGAATTCCTCTTACAACTGTAATTACTGTTCATCTGCTTGTTTTATTTTCCTTGTTTGCTGTTTATTTTAGTTGTTTGTTGCACTTGAAAAACACTAGCATAGACTAGGTCCAGGGTTTTGCTGAATATAGTACTGTTTGTGACCTTTGGAGCTCGGAAAACAGTTAGTCTTTTGTCTGAAGAGGCCCCCCCTGTGCCCTCGCGGGCGTAAGGTTCAGTTTCGACTGATATAGCTAGAGTTATGTTGCAAGGCTATTTTTAGGATGTTTTGATTGGATAAGTTGAACTTTGGCTGTTTCCTGTTTTTTCTGCTTAAATAAGCCTCTACTTGAACTGGATTGTGCTTGTTTGAGCCTGTTTGCCTATCATTGCGCAGCATTGTGCACTACTACGCAGAAGGATTGCCATTTACAGTCGCCTGTTCTCTAGCCTCGCAAATATTACCTAAACCAGAGATCTTCATTCCTAAACCTACTAATACCTGCCCCTGTTGTATTCCCTCTTCAACTGTTATAGCCAGACCAGGATCATCGTAGGATTGTGAACTGTCATTTTCCCTCCTTGTCTCCTACCAGCCTGGTTGACATGGGTCTACTGAGACAGTGTAGTAAGTGCCTCATGTACACTGACAACCCCCTACTTCTAAATCATTCCTGTACCATTTGTAATAGATGCACCTACATTATGAATCTGGAATCTCAGCCCTCTTGCACAATAGATAGCAATACAAAGCAGGTTGTCAGTCCATCTACCACAACTCCTACTCATGACACATAGACCAACATATGAGGAGATACTCACAAAAAATCTGCCTAAACATCAGAGACCTCCAAAACACATACATACTAAACCAACCATAACACCCAAAACAAATAATACACATAATGACACAAGCACTAGTGTCTCACCATCAAAGCCCATAAGGCAACGCACATCCACTCCAAATACCTTAGCCATAGGAGACTCTATATTGAGACACACAGGTGTCCCCCTTACCAGACTGAACAAGGAGAAAATCATGGTCAGCAGTCTTTCTGGTGCCAGGATTCGTCAGATCATGCAGGCACTCAAATCTCTCAACAAGTACTGTTATGATTCAGTCATAGTGCATGTTGGTATGAACAACCTGAGTTGTACCTCCGTGGACTACATGAGGACAGACATGATTGAGTTATCTGATTGTGTGTCACAGGCAGGTATGTCCCTAGCCTTGAGCAGCATATTTCTGTTACCTACGATGATACCACAATATAAACAGAAAATCATTGACTTCAATAATTGGCTTATTTTCTGTGTTAGCCTAAGGGGATCCAGTTTCTGTCAGCTTGGGATGACATGATCCATAGACCTTGATACTAGAAATGGTCTTCGTCTGTCACCTCTGGGATTTCAGCTACTGGCAGAGGCTCTTGCCTCCCCCATAGTGCCTTTTTTAGGCAATGTCACAAGGACAAAATTCCTGATGTAAACATTTCATCAAAAAACAACCTCAAGGTGATGCTGCTAAATGCTAGGAGTCTTAGCATGAAACTGCACTCACTGGAAGCAGTCCTCACCTTGGAAGACACGGACATCTGTTCAGTCACAGAAACCTGGTTCAAAGCAGTGGAGAGCACCCCAGCCATACCGAGTAGCACCTCCTACCACATGTTCAGACTACGAACGGAAGGAGTGAAAACTAAAGGAGACAGTGTATCAATATTCATTAAAGCTAAATACACCTCCAGATTGGTTAAACAGTATGATTCCCTGGAAACACTTGTTTTACGACTGAAGACGAACAGGCGGGATAGTTCGTTTACATGCTTTATTACATAGAAACACATCAGGATAGATAGCAGCAGTACAAAATATAAACAAACTGATTAACTGACATACTACACAGACATACATGCTTACAGCTTACTACAAAATGGCAGTCAGGCTCGCACGTACATCTGAATACCATGGTTCTGGGTGATTTTAATTACCCATCTATTAACAGCTGATTTGGCCTAGTGGTGCGTTGCTCTAACTTTGATGCAGAGGGTCCTGGGTTCAATTTATGCACTTGCGCAAGCTCCTAGAAAGCTTCTTAAAGGTATGCATACATATTGATCTACAGTAGGACACCTTTTCAAGTCCCTGATAGCTACATGACCTCATCTGTGAATCAAGACACCCACTCTGCCTACTTGGATCTACTGGAATCTATCAAGATACATCTGAAAACCATGGTTCTGGGTGATTTTAATTACCCATCTATTGACTGGGTAAATTACTCATGCTCAAACTCACTTGCCCAAAGGTTCCTCAAGTTCAATAACTCCAACACCTGAGACCAGCTGTTGGGCACCCCAACTAGGGATGCCAACATCTTGGATATGGTGTTTACCAATATGGGGGACCACTATAGCACCCCCATATTGGTGTTTACTAATCTGGGGTGCTATAGTGTTCCCCCATATTGGTAAACACCAATATGGGGGTGCTATAGTGGTCCCTCATATTGGTGTTTACCAATATGGGGGACCACTATAGCACCTCCACTTTGAGGTCTTCCCTTGTCAGATCTGACCACAAATCAGTCTAATTCGAATAAACTATCACATCAGATGCCTCACCACCATCAGCAGCAACTAAACTAAAAAAAACTTCTCCAAAGCAGATTATATCCTTCTAAGGGATGGTATAAATTGCTTCACTGAATGTCCCCCCTCAGATGTAACTGGCAGCTATGCCGAGTCCTACACCAATGCTTTTTACAAACACCTGTATAACTACATTGATGTGGCTGTACCTGATAGGTCCAAAACAAGCTCTTCAAGGAAAAGCAAACCTGCCTAGTGGACAACTGCCATTGACAGGCTTTATAATAAGAGGAAGAAATTGTTGTCCAAAAGTAAGAGGGAGTATGCCCTAAACTGGAAACACTCCCTCCTCAGCTTAAACAAGCAAATACGACTTCTTGTGAAGTCCTCCAAAGCAAACTATGAATCCAAATTAGCTTCCTCAACTAATGACAACCATAAGACATTCTTTAGTCGCATCCAATATTCTAAAAGGTAAGACCCAGATTTGCAACAAACTGGTAGTTAATGATACCACAGACACTGAGCCTGTGGATATAGAAAACCTGTTAGCCAATAGGTTCTGTGAAAATTTTACTCCCCTGTCCCCACCACATATACCCCATGAGATTCTTTCCACCTGTACCCCACCTTGTGTCTACAGAGAGCAGGTCATAAATGCCCTCTCTAAGGTCAAAAACACAGCATCTATGGGACCTGATAAAAATCCCAGGCTGCATCCTACATGGGCTCCAAAAAGAATTAGCAGCACCACTGAGTGCTCTTTTCAATCATAGTCTAAGCACCAGCTTCTTCCCAGCTGAATGGAAAATGGTCACCATTATCCCCTTGCACAAAGGCGGAGCTTCCACTAACCCTGGGAACTACAGACCTTTTAGCCTTACTAGTCTTGTCTGCAAGGTCATGGAGCAAATCATCATGGACCTTATCAACAAAGATATAGGTAATCTCCAAACAGTTGACCCTACTCAGTTTGGATTTGTCAAAGGGAGACTATGCCTGTTAAACCTAGTGGACTTCTTTGAGGCAGTCACCAGAGTCCTGGACGAGGGGAAAACTGTACATACAGCCTACCTGGACTTGGCCAAGGCTTTTGACACTATTCCCCACTCAGGCATTATTGACAAACTCACACAGCTAGGTATTAACCCTTATATTGTTAGGTGGGTTGCTAACTGGCTCACCGATAGAACCTATATAGTCAAAACAGGGGAATCCACCTCCAACAGTAGACTCATTACCACTGATGTTCCACAGGGATCAGTCCTGGGACCTCTACTATTTGAAATCTATTTCTCTGAAGTACAAGCAGAAACTAAAGGTCTGTGGCTGACAAATTTGCTGACAACTGCAAACTGGGAGATGTCATAAAATCCCCAAATGATGTCAACATCCTACAAGAGGGCCTTATGCAAACAAATGATTGGTGCCAAAGCCATGGCCTTAAAACTCAATGCAAAAAAATGTATTGTCATCTGTTTCAAGTAAGAGCAATGTTCCTGCTAACTACCACATCAATAGAAATACCCTAAGCACATATTCAGTGGTGACAGACCTGGACACACAGGTTGACAGAAACATTACCTTTGATCACATGTCTCCACAGTGGTAAGAAGGGCATTCTATATTGCTCATCTCATTAGTAAGGACATTGCCTCCAGAAGAAAAAGAAGTTATAACCTCCCTGTACCCTTCCCTCATCAGGCCAGTAATTGAGTACAACACCCCTTTTGGTATATACCTTTCCAGGCACCTGCAGCAACTGGACAGACCACAAAAGTTCCTCACAAGGAGAATTCAAGGTATTCAGCATCTGTCCTATGTGGATTGGCTGAAATCACTGTCACTTTACTCCATTTTATACAGACTACTCAGAGCTGATCTCTGCCTTGCCTATAAGGCAATCTCTGACTCTGCTTTACTGGAAATGCTGCATATCTGTAAGCCCAATGGCTCATGGGTTACTCACTCTAAAGACCTTAAACTGGTATGTGACATTAATAGAACCTGCTGAAGGGACAGGTTTGTCTCCCAGAGGTTACCTCACCTGTGGAACAGACTCCCAATTCATGTCAAGCAGAACCCATCCTTGGTCCTCTTCAAGCGCAACCTGGATGATTGGATGGGTAACCATAAATTCACTCTGGGGGTTCCACCTGTGTGTCTCTTGGACAGGGGCAATAGGTGCCAATCATGGAAACAAGGGCAGAACTTGGCTAGGCTTGTAAGGGCCCTAGACCATTAGCCTAGTAACGTCCTATGATCATATGATCCTATGCCTCTGATGGACAGAGGCCAACAGTAAGTTAACTAATCTCAAACTACATACCCCAACCCCACACGCAACCCTTAACTACCTCATTATTAACTACTCCCACCATACAGGCATCCAATAGACTTGAGGACAAAACTGGGTAGGTTTGCTTGACTAGGCTTATAAAGACCCTGGCTGTTGATAGCTTGGTACAGACCTATGAACCTATGAACCTATCAGGACTACTTGAATCACTATTTAACCATAGACAGGCTTCATGCCAAGCAAATGGAGGACTGCAAATGTAATCCTTCTGCACAAGGCCAGGCCATCTATGGACCCAAGTCTGACTAGTCTCATATACAAAACCATGGAAAACATTATCATAAAAGTGATAAATAATGACATAGGAAACCTTCAGACACTGGAAGCAACCCAGTTTGGTTTAATTGAGGACAGGCCATGTCTACTCAGGAAGAACTCTTCTTCAAGAAGGTCAGCAAAACAATTTATGAGGGCAAAATGGTGCATACTGTCTACCTTGACCTGGTCAAAGCATTAGACACAATACCACACTCAGGCATTGTACTCACAAAATTAAGTATAATCCCTTAGGTCACCCACTGGATAACCAGATGGCTCAAAGACAGGACCTAAGAATTTAGGATAGGGGAGTCTACGTCTACAAAAAAGACAGTGAATAGCAGAGTTCTTCAAGGCTCAGTGTTGGAGCCTCTACTTTTCAGTATCTAGTTCTATGAAGTTGAGGCCAACATCAAGGGCTTCTGGCTGACCATGTTTCCAGATGTTTGCAAAGTAGATGCAGTCACAGAATCCATCAGAGACACAAAAACATTCTAAGAATGCCTGACCCAGACCAATAACTGGTGGTAGAGGCATGGTCTAAAATTCAATGCCAAGAAATGTACAATAGTATCCTTTAGGAAGATGGCTATCCCTAGAAACTACCACATTGATAATACACCTCCAAAAGCAGACCCTGTAGTTAAGGTGTTATGCTGCCAGCCTATCTGGAATTTTGTAAATAATCATATGTCATCTGTGAATATCAACATTATTCATATGCTTGTCTTACAAATATATTAGAATTGTATGTTATGTATATATTAAACTGCTGGTACAGAGGTGTGTGTTGAACAGGCTTTGTACAGTGCTGAGCTTGAATGTGTGACCACAGCATGCCCTGCTGGATTAGAGCAGAAATGTATATAAACTATTATACATGTGTAAATGTATATGTTTTAATAGTGGGAACTAGAACATACAGTGTTAACTTGCAAAACTTCAAAAAAATAGTTGAAATTAAATTGTTTTATGATTGTACTATAAAAGTTAATTTCAATGCAAAGGAGACAGGAAGTCTAGAACTAGAGTGCCTTCTGCATTGTTTTGTAAATGTTTTATTGTTTTATGTCTTCTAGCATTTGCAAAGATCTGAGAGATATGTAATTTTCACATGGAGATGCTAAAATGCTGGTAGTTTCTGACAATGGGGGTTTAGCTTGGGAACTAAAGTCAGATGACAAAAAGCTAACACAGCACTAATATTTGATATTAATTTAAGAACTCTCTGAGAGAGAGGGGGCATTTTGTATTTTATCTTTGACCTAACAAGAACCTCCACTCACCACTTATGCCTGCTTGTTGTTCTGTAAGTAAGCTGTTAGGCCATAGTAACCCTTTTAGATTCAGATAGGAATATAGTAAAGTATAGCTTACATGTTTTCTTTCTTTATTTGAGATTGTCCTGCAATGTTGCTGTAAATATTTCCTGTGATTTTGAACTCTGATGTAATTGATTACTTACTGAGTATTGTTTTGTTCGTCTTCTCTTTCGGCTTTTCCCGTTAGGGGTCGCCACAGCGGATCATCTGTTTCCATTTCTTCCTGTCCTCTGCATATTGCTCTGTCACACCAACCGCCTGCATGTCCTCCCTCACCACGTCCATAAACCTGATCTTAGGCCTTCCTCTTTTCTTCTTACCCAGCAGCTCCATCCTTAGCATCCTCTTCCCAATATACCCATCATCCCTCCTCAGCACATGTCCAAACCAACGCAATCTCACCTCTCTGACTTTGTCTCCAAACTGTCCAACCTGAGATGACCCTCTAATATACTGATTCCTAATCCTGTCCATCCTTGTCACACCCAGTGCAAATCTTAACATCTTTAGCTCTGCCACTTCCAGCTCTGACTCCTACCTTTTTGTCAATGCCACAGTCTTCAACCCATACAACATAGCTGGTCTCACTATCCTCTTGTAGACCTTCCCTTTCACTCTTACTGGTACCCGTCTGTCACAAATCACTCCTGACACTCTTCTCCACCCATTCCACCCTGCCTGTACTCTCTTCTTTACCTCTCTTCCACACTCACCATTACTCTGAACTGTTGATCCCAAGTACTTATACTCATCCACCTTCACCAACTCTACTCCCTGCATCTTCACCATTCCTCTATCCTCCCTCTCATTTGCACACACATATTCTGTCTTAGACCTACTGACGTTCATTCCTCTCCTCTCTAGAGCATATCTCCACCTCTCCAGTGTCTCCTCAACCTGGTCTCTACTCTAACTACAGATCACAATGTCATCTGCAAACATCATAGTCCATGGGGCCTCCTGTCTGATCACACCTGTCAACCTGTCCATTAGCATTGCAAATAAGAAAGGGCTCAGAGCTGATCCTTGATGTAATTCTGCCTCCACCTTAAATAGATCTGTCACTCCCACTGCAGACTTCACCACTGTCACACTACCCTCGTACATATCCTGTACCACTCTTACATATTTCTCTGCCACTCCTGACTTCCTCATACAATACCACAACTCCTCTCTAGGCACCCTATCATATGCTTTCTCCAAGTCCGCAAAGATGCAATGCAACTCCTTGTGACCTTCCCTATATTTCTCCATCAACCATCTCAGAGCAAACATCGCATCTGTAGTGCTCTTTCCTGGCATGAAACCATACTGCTGATCACTAATCATCACCTCTCTTCTTAACCTAGCTTCCACTAATCTTTCCCATAACTTCAAGCTGTGACTGATCAGTTTTATCCCTCTGTAGTTATTACAACTCTGCACATCACCCTTATTCTTAAAAATAGGTACCAAAACACCTTTTCTCCACTCCTCAGGCATCCTCTGACTTTCCAAGATTTCAATAAACAATCTGGTTAAGAACTCCACTGCCATTTCTCCTAATCACTGCCATGCTTCCACTGGTATGTCAACTGGACCAACAGCCTTTCCATTCTTCATCCTCTTCATAGCTGTCTGTACTTCCTCCTTGCTAATCTGTTTCACTTCCTGATTCACTATCCCCACATCATCCAAGCTTCTCTCTCTCTCATTCTCTTCATTCATCAGCCCCTCAAAGTACTCTTTCCATCTGTTCAACACACTCTCCTTGCTTGTGAGTATGTTTCCCTCACTATCCTTTATCACCCTTACCTGCTGCACATCTTTCCCAGCTCAGTCCCTCTGTCTAGCCAATTGGTACAGGTCCTTTTCTCCCTCTTTAGTGTCCAACCTTTCATACAACTCTCCATATGCCTTATCCTTAGCCTTTGCCACCTCTCTCTTTGCCATGCTCCTCATCTTCTTATACTCCTGTCTACTTTCTTCATCTCTCTGACAATTCCACTTCTTCTTCACCAGCCTCTTCCTCTGTATACTCACCTGTACTTCCTCATTCCACCACCAGGTCTCCTTGTCCTCCTTCCTCTGTCCAGATGTCACACCAAGCACCTTCTAGCTGTCTCCCTTACCATCTCTGCTGTAGTTATCCAGCTATTTGGTAACTCTTCACTGCCCCCCAGTGCCTATTTTAACTTTTCCCTGAACTCCACCTCACAATCACCCTTTTTCAACTTCCACCATTTGATCCTTGGCACTGCTCCCACACTTGTCCTCCTCTTCTTTATCACCATCATCCTACAGACCACCACTCTATACTGCCTAACTACACTTTCTCCTGTCACCACTTTACAGTCTCCAATCTCCTTCAGACTGGCCCTCCTGCATAGGATATAATCCACCTGTGTGCATCGTCCTCCACTCTTGTATGTCACCCTGTGCTCCTCCCTCTTCTTAAAATATGTATTCACCACAGCCATGTCCATCCTTTTCGCAAACTCCACTACCATCTGATCTTATGCATTCCTCTCCTTAACACCATACCTGCTCATCACTTCCTCATCCTCTCTGTTCCCTTCACCAACATGCCCATTGAAATCCGCTCCAATCACCAGTCTCTCACCCTTGGGTACACTCACTACCACTTCATCTAACTCACTCCAAAATTTTACTTTCTCATCCATCGCACACCGAACTTGTGGAGAGTATGCACTAACAACATTCATCATTACACCACCAATTTCCAGCTTCATAAACATCACCCTATCCGATACTCTTTTCACCTCCAAAACACTCTTGGCAAACTGTTCCTTCAGGATAATCCCTACCCCTATTTCTCCTCCCATTCACACCATGATAGAACAATTTGAACCCACCTCCTATACACCTGGCCTCACTCCCCTTCCATCTGGTCTCTTGCACACACAATATATCAACCTTCCTTCTCTCTATCATATCAGCCAGCTCTCTTCCTATACCAGTCATACTGCCAACATTCAAAGTTCCTACCCTCACTACTACACTCCTAACCTTCCTCCTCTCTTTCTGCTTTTGGGCATGCCTTTCCCCTCTTCTTCTTCTCCTCCTCCTTCGGCCAACAGTAACCCAATTTCCGCCAGCACCCTGGTGGCTAACAGTACTAGTGGCGGTTGTTGTTAACCTGGGCCTTGACTGATCCAGTATGGAAATCTGTATTGTTGTCCGCATATATTATTTGGCAGAGGTTTTACACCGGATGCCCTTCCTGATGTAACCCTCCTCATTTATCCGGACTTGGGATTGGCACGAAGAAATGCACTGGCTTGTGAATCCCAGTTCTTTTATTATTTATTATTAAATATATTTAAACCTTTTCAATTGTGACTGGTCTGTTTAGAGATATTTAAGCTCTTAGAGTACTTCCATATCTATTTGGTGACACTGTACAGGCCACTCCTAATGCCCTTGTCTCTTGGCCAACTACCATTTAGATTAATAGTAACATTGCACAGTGGGATTGGATGCCCTTTGTTAAGGGCCTTAAAGTAGCTGATAAAGAGTGGCTGGTGGTAGTCGGGACTACCTTATAGTCTGGGCAGAAGGGGGCATAGCTAATAAATCTGTGCCAGCCTTTCCCAGAAGTGTGTGTGTGTTTGTATATAAATCAAATCTCAAAGAGTGTGTGTGTCAGTTACTTGGGCATGGACTGGGCAGAAGGGGGCATAGCTAGTAAACCTGTGCCAGCCTTTCCCAGAAGTGTGTGTGTGTTTGTATATCAATCACTGTGCGTCAGTTACTTGGGCAGGGACACGAAGCACTGGTTGGACAGAGAGGGTACTGGAGATCTTGGTTTGGCCACTCAGCTGAGATTCCAACCCTATAGCTGTGCCAGTGGGGAGTCTTATTGGGGATCTGGAGAAAGAGGAAGAAACCATCCCCAGACTGACTGTGATCTCTGTGTGCTCTTAAGGGAAATTGTACTCTACTGTGTGTGTACTTGTCATCCTCCAAGTGTGTATATTCCCCATTGTTGCCAGTGGTGAGGATTGAGGCTCCTTGATTACTGGGCCAGTGCAGGGGTGTGACATAAGGATTTGGGAATACATGTAGATAGTAACCTGGCCTTTGACCATTATGTATCTATTCTAGTAAGGAATAATTCTACGTTGTGCAACTTATAAGCAAGGTTATGGCATCCAGGTCCAAGGATGTCATTGTTCCACTGTACTCAGCTCTCATCAGACCAGTCATTGAGTACAACACCCTCTGAACATGGGCTACCTCAAAACCCTATCCTTATAAGCTGCCTCCTACAGACTGCTGCAAGGTGATCTATGACTGGCTTACAAAGAACCATTTGCTTTCACTCTGATGGACGTGTTGTACATCCACAAAACCAATAGCATCAGAATTACCCAATCTAAGGACCTAAACTTCATCTGCAACATAACTAGGACATGTTGAAGGGACAGGTATGTGTCTCAGAGACTACCACTTTTCTGGAACAGGCTTCCCATCCATGTGAAGCAGTGTTCAAACATAAACCCAGTTCAAGCATAACTTAGACCAATGGATGGGGAATTGGAATTTTGCCCCTTGTATGGCAAACATGTCACTGTTTGAGAGAAGTGGGCTGCAAATGTTTGACTACCAATGCCCAAGCCTACATATATACCCTGTAAAATAACCCTAGGGTATCAAAACTTGTCAGATACCTTTGGGAAGCATGGATAAGCTTAAAATGGCTCATCTGGGTTCGATAGCCGAGTAATCAACTGTGAACCTATGAACTATGGCTCAGCTATAGAATCCCATTATGCCTATATCTGTATGCCGGTTTTAAAACACAAGTATCTATATTCAGAATATACTGACTTCAACTAGCATACTGCATTATATAAAAGACACACTGATGATTTATCTGTAGAAGTGCAGTTTCTATTATGTGAATTATATTAAATCTAATTAGTGTTTGAAGTGCAATTTCAGTACTGAACTGAGAGTGAAAATATTAATGTGTTATGTGAATGTAGCTAAAAGTAACTGTATGATGTTATTCTACTTCATAAGCAGCAGACAGGAATGCCTTTTTATGAGCAAATAGCGTATTATTCCAGTCATGCTAAATATAATATATGGAATGGGTAATGTGTTCATACTGGGAGATTATGCAATAGACAGAAACTATTCATTTGTATCTGATCAGTAGGAAGTACTAGACATGGATAAAAAACAGTTCATTGGAATGTACTACTAAAATAAACCCTATGGACAGGCCGTGATCTATCATTCCACATGCATCAAAATGATCAATGTGTTTTGTGTGCAAATCTGAAAAGTTTTATTCAGGATGGTGAAGTAGAGAGAGCAGCTGGGCAAGCCCCTAATGATAGTTTATTGAAAACCTCAGATAGTAGCTGATGTAATTGTGTAAAGTCCAACCAAAATGTGACGGACAATAAACATCCAGTCTTGTATGTCATGAATCCTTGTGAGCAGTGTGCTCAGTGTTCTTATGAACAGTCAATGTAGATAACCCATGCCTGACAAAATATAACAGCTCCCATCTTTTGGCATCACTGTATAGTTAAACCAGTTATAAGTCATACTGATTAATGATCACTTACTCACAAATGGCTGTTCCTCTCTCAGATTTGAAACTCTGTCTCCTCTACATTTCAGAAAACCAAGTCCAAAACTATTCCTTCCTGAGTATGTTCTAGTATCATCTGTCTGAAGCCTGCAGCTTTTAGAAGATCAGAAACATTCTTAGGTTTACATACAGCTGCAGTCAAAATATTCCTGCTAATGTTTAGCATACTGCTCTGTCATCTATAATACCTCTTCTTTCTATGCTATCTTAAGGATATGTCCTGTCAGAACTATATGTATACCCTGAGTAGCATCCTGCCCTCACCAAGAATGATACCACGGTATAAAGAAAAAATTCTCGATTTCAACAATTGCTAAGTTTCTGGTGTCATTCAAAGGGGATCCAGTGTCTGTCCGTCTGGGATGACATGCTCGACAAGCCATGCTACTTCACTAGAGACAGCTTGCACCTGTCACCCTTAGGCTTTTGAATACTGGCCAAGGCTCTTGCCACCCCCCATAGTGCCTTTTTTAGGCAAGGCTCAAAAGACAAACCCACCGCTGTTAATAGCACAAGTAACAAAACACTGTGGGTAATGCTACTCAATGCCAGAAGTCTAAACCTCAAAATGCACACACTAGAGGCACTCCTCAGTATGGAGAAACTCAATATCTGTACAGTAACAGAAACCTGGTGTAAGGCTCCAGAGAGCACCCCAGCACTACCAGGCTACAACTCATACCATACATTTCGGCCACAGAACCCAAACCGAAATACAAAAGGCGGGGGCGTATCCATATTCATCAAGGATACCCACACCTCCATGTTAGTGGCACAGCACGATGCTTCAGAGATCATCCACGTGCAACTAACAACGGGCAAAACTGCAATTTAAATTGTAGCTTGGTAGAGCTCACCCACCATGTCCCTGGACCCCCATTCTTTATTTCTGGAAACATAAAGGTCCTACCAAACACCCTGATATTGGGTGATTTCAGTTACCCAAACATTAACTGGGAGAACTACTCAAGTACTAGCTCCCTTGCCCAACATTTCCAAGAATTTATAAACTCAAATGCCCTGGTTCAACTGGTCAACACTCCCACCAGAGGTGACAACATATTGGACCTGGTCATCACCAACATGGGTGACCGGTGTTCCACACCGGAGGTCAACCCCTCGCTGGTTAGATCTGACCATAAACAAATCATTTTGGATATCCACATTCCGACCCCACCCCCGGACAAGAAAACCACATAAAAAACTTTTCAAAAGCAAACTTCATGTTACTTAAGACAGAGGTTTCAAAGCCCCCATGCTGTCCAAGCTGCAAAATCCTTTGCTAATGCATTCTATGGGCACCTACAAGAATGCATGGATCGTGTCATCCCAAGCAAAACCAAGATTCATTCCTCCAAGAAAAGGAAACCAGTCTGTTGGACTCCTGCCATAAACAAGCTATACAATAGAAGGAGGAAACTAGTACAGAAAAGAGTAAAATCCCAAGAAGGGAAGACATCCCTGATCAGTATCAGCAAGAGACTACGATCCCTCATAAAATCATGCAAGGCGAGCTTTGAAAGAAAAATTGCCAAGGACTTCAAAGATAACTACAAGGCATTCTTTATCTATGTCAAGAATCTAAGTGGCAATGCTCAGATCTGCTTGGAGTTAGTGCAGAATGGCACAAAATACACTGAACCGACTGATATTGCCAACATCCTGGCAGACAGGTTCAGCGCAAACTTCACCCCCCTCTCACCCCCAAAAGGTCCCATAACCATACCAGAAGAATGTAGAGTCCCTGAAATCACAGACACTCAGGTTAATACAGCCCTCTCCAAAGCCAAAAACACAGCATCAATGGGACTGGACAGTGTCCCAGGCTGCGTCCTCAAAGACAAACTAACCCCTCACCTAAACACACTGTTCAAACAGCCTCTCCACAGACTATGTACCCATAGAGTGGTGCACAGCAATGGTTATTCCATTCCACAAAGGTGGAGCCACAACAGACCCCGAGAACTATCGCCCTATAAGCCTGCCTAGCTTGGTCTGCAAGGCTATAGAGTGCATCATCATGGAACTCATTAACAGAGTCATTGGGAACCTCCAAACACTGGACCCTACCCAGTTTGGCTTTGTTAAGGGCAGATCATGCCTCCTAAACTTGGTGGACTTCTTTGAGACAGTTACCAAGGCTATAGACGAGGGAAAGGTGGTACACATAGCCTACCTAGACCTTGCTAAGGCATTTGACACCATTCCCCATTCTGGTATTATAAACAAGCTCACCAGCCTGAACATAAACCCCTACGTCACACAATGGGTTTCCAAATGGCTCACGGACAGAACCCACATGGTGAGAGTTGCGGGAGCTAGTTCTGACTCTAAACCGGTTACAAGTGGCATTCCCCAGGGCTCAGTCCTAGGACCCTTCCTGTTTGGCATATACTTCTCAGAGGTACAGGCAAGCACAGGAGGACTATGGCTGACCAAGTTCAGAGACAACTGCAAACTAGGGGCTATAATTGACAATCCGGCTGACACAGATATCCTCCAAAAAGATCTCACTGAGATGGATACCTGGTGTCAAAATCATGGCCTCAAGCTAAATGACAAAAAGTGTATAGTCATCTCCTTTGGAAAAAACAAAGTACTCACAAACTACCACATAGGTGGTAGTCCCCTAAATATGGAAGACGTAATAAGGGATCTGGTGACATAAGTAGATAGTAATCTCACCTTTGATAATCACATTGCCAAAGTGGTTAGAAAATCCTTCTATGTGGCCCACCTAATCACAAAAGTGTTCGCATCTAGTTCAAAAGAGGTCATTGTGCCCCTCTACTCATCACTCATCAGACCCATCATAGAGTACAACGCCCCATTTGGGATGGCCTCAAACAGATGACCTATGCAGCTCGACTGAAGAAACTCCAGCTGTACTCGGTTGCATACTGCCTACTCAGAGGTGATCTCTGTCTGAAATACAAGGCCATGTCCAACCTAGAATTGATGAACATGCACCACCTAAAGAAAACCTTATCCCCTCGTGCCACACTCTCTAGGGAACTATACCTCACCACAACAATAAATAAGACATGCTGGAGGGATATATTCCTGTCCCAGAGACTTCCCATGCTTTGGAACAAGATTCCAATATACATTAGGCAGAGCTTCTCACTAACACTCTTCAAAAGAAACCTTGATGAGTAGATGGGAAACAGAAAGTTTACCCTGGGGATCACTTCAGTGGCTCTGCTGGGCAGATTCACAGAGAAGTAATCTAAGGGGGCGGTGAAAACCAACTCATTCTGGCTAGGCTTATAAATGCCTTCGGGCAGATAACCTAGATCCTACCTATGAACCTATGAACCTACATATATATATATATATATATATATATATATATATATATATATATATATATATATATATATTTATATATGGGTTCATGTCAGTTGAATGAAAACCCATATCCCCGATGACCGGATTGCAGAGATGGAATCGCCGACACCACACATCCCCGACAAAGGTAAGTGAATGTTTCGCGGCACATAACCTATTCCCATGTCCGTAATACACTTAAAACATTCACAAATGCCTGTATAGCAGGGGGCAAGCCCCCTGTGCCCCCCCCATGTGGGGGGGCTGCACCCCCCACACCACCCCTACTTAAATATACCAACTCTGAGATTGCATCACATTGTAGGAATGGGAATACATCCCATTCTGCACTAGTCTCTATTGTCAGGCATGTTCAGTGTCAGCGATTCTGTCTCGGCGATCCGGTCGTCGGGGATATGGGTTTTCGTTGAACTGACATGAATATATATAGATATATATATATATGTATATATATATATATATATATATATATATATATATATATATATATATATATATATATATATATATATATATATATATATATATATATATATATTTATATATATATATATATATATATATATATATTTATATATGGATCTACCTGACAACACCGACGCACCACAACACCGACAACGAAATCACCGACACCGCATAACCGAAAGTTCACAAACACGAAACCGCACATGCCCGACACACCACAATCCCGACAATCAACAAACAAAACAAATCCCCTGTCCAAAAAGCACACACACAACACAAGCACACCACAATCCTTACAAACCCACACTAACCTGACATACACAACTATCTACAAACTTAACCCAAACCCTAACCCTAAGGTCCATCACTATCGCACACTCACCTAACCCACGCCCTAACCCTAACTCACTTAACCCGCCCCTAACCCTAAAGACTGTCACTATTGCACACTCACGTAACCTGCGTCCTAACCCTAACTCACTTAACCCACCCCTAACCCTAAAGACTGTCACTATCGCACACTCACCTGACCCGCGCCCTAACCCTAACTCACTTAACCCACCCCTATCCCTAGAGTCCGTCAATTTTGCACACTTACCTTACTCGCACCCTAACCCTAACGTCCGTCACTACCGCATACTTACACAGCCTTTTCACATGTCTCTGTTTGCAGCGTCGGGGTTTTCATCCGTCGGTCATCCCGGTTTTCGATCTTCTGGTGTCGGTCTTCTCATCGTCTGCATTATCAGCTTTCGGCGTTGTCAGGTAGACCCATATATATATATACAGATAAGTATATTTTAACTGTGCATTGCACTTTGAGAACTGTATTTAACTAAATAGCTGCTTCATTTCTGCTGTTTCTGCTGTTGAGACTGTTTTATTCTGCACTTTGAATTTTCAAGTACTCCTGACTTATATAGCATAGGCTAGATTCAGACTTGCTGAATCTAGACTGGTCGGTATCACTTGAGCACTAAAACAGCCATCTTACATTAAGAGGGCCTCCCTGCATCCTTGTGCAGAAGTGTGTAGCTCAGGACCCATCTGAGTTGGGGACTACTGGAAAAACACTCAGTTTTGGGCTTTTCTATTGGTTAGTTTGTGTTAAAACTGTTTAACTTAGCTTGTGTTTAAGCCTTGCATTTGTGTGTAGCTGTGCAGCATGCAATGGGGTTTACTGCTGCTGTGCATAGACACAAATGCCTAAAAAGACAATTTTGCCTAGACACCAGCTAGTGAACCCTCCCAAACTCCCCTGCTGCACTGCGAGCAACTCAGTTGCACACTAAGTTGCGTTGTTGCATTTTTCAACCCTAGCTTTCTGCAAAATAGATCACTTTGTTAATCTTAGAGCAAAACCTGGTCTAACTAGCCGACTCCCCACTAGTAATTATGGTATAAACCTGCCATAATGGACGAGAGTTTCCCACCATTTCTCCAGCCAACCTGATTGACATGGGCATCCTGAGGCAATGTAGTAATTGCCTCATATATAATGATAACCATTTACTCCTAAAACGAACAAATACAACATATGAGAGATGTATTTACACTATGAATTTGGAATTAATTCTGTCATGTAACAACAAACCAGACATCAAACAGGTTGTCAGCACATGCACACTTCACATTTTGCACATAATAAACTCGAGATATCCACATGCAGGTAAAGACGAAGGCTGTAAATTTTCAAATACAGTCAATAGTCCACGAATACCCAACATCCACACTGCGATAATAATCCAAATTCAAGACCAATTCAGTGTAATGTTAAGACTTTTATTGGACGCTAGCACAGTAAGCGCTTTCACCTTCATGGCTTTATCAAACTACAAAGTGCATAGTCAGTTAGATCCATTTAAATACAGTTAAATCAAATCCTATAGGTTCCTACAAATGCTAATCAATGAATGTAAAAATTATTCTAAAAATTTATTAATACATATAAAATATAACAATAATATAAAACATCATTAAAAAATACACGTAAAATCATTAAATATATTTAATACCATATTTCAGGGTCTATAAATTCTCTTTTTCTTAAGAATAGGTTTCACCTGTACTCTATCATTAATCCCAGGGAATTTATCAGCTCTAAGCCTGATGATCCACTTAAGTTCACATTCTAATAAGAATGTGTCTATATCCCTTCCTCTTATACTGGGTTTTACATGTTGTATTACACAAAAAATAAAATCATGTTCTGCTCCCATTTGTTTGATATGCTTTGCTAAGGCATTGCATTTGGCCCCTGTCCTAATGCATAAATATGCTCCCGGATGCGTTCCCTGAGCTGTCTACACGTTTTCCCTACATAGAACGCTGCACAGGAAACGCACCGGGCCAAATAAACTACATTAGTACTTATACAACTTGTGCCAGTACTAAAACCATAATCAACCTGTGTGACTGGATGGCAAAAGCCCATACTATTGTCTATATATTGACACTGATTGCATTTATGACAGGCAATTGTGTTACTCCCATCTCTGCTGACTACAGACATGGACAATGGCCTATTGCAAAACTTCCTTTTCAAACTCTGTTTGTTTTTATACTTGAACCGGGGATCCTTTCCTGCTATTTTATATAAATCATCATCAAGGCTCAACACTTGCCAATGCTGCTTGATAATGCTAGTAATCCTTTCTACGTCCCTCGTAAAATACAAAGGCATCCTCAGTACCTCCTGTGTCTCTACTGGATTTAACCTTTCATTCTCAACCCATTCAGAGAAATAAGGCTTCGCTAAATCATTTCTATGTGACTCCACTATCCTCATATTCTTATCTATATCTGTTAAAGTATATCCCCTTTCTAATAGCCTATTTCTTAAAGCTAACATTTCTGATGAAAAACCATCGGGGCATGGATTCAGTCTAGATGCTCTCATCGACTGTCCTCTCATAATATTTGTAAACACATAACGTGGATGCATTGACCGTCTATGTAGAAGGGTGTTTCTAAAACAAGGTTTCCTATATACAGAAGTGTTCAATAATCCGTTCGTTAACCTAGTAATATTCACATCTAAAAAAGAAAGTTCCGTCCGGGAATAATTCAGAGTAAATTTAAGGTAGCTAGTAATGTTATTAAGTCTTTCCACAAATAGTAACAAAGACGTCTCATCTCCCTTCCAAATAAGGAAGAGATCATCCACAAAACGTCTAGAATATCCTACATTATCTTTAAACATATCCATTTGAAACAAGGACTCTTGCTCCCAGTCAGCCATTACTATATTGGCGTAGCTATTGGCACAAGAAGTGCCCATAGCTACGCCATCCTTTTGTATATATAAGTCCTCCTCAAATACAAAGATATTATTTTCAAGTACAATCTCCATAAAAAGGGACAATACATCTATAAAGTTTTCTTCAAACTCACTATTCTTCTTTAAATAATTTTGACACCTAATTATCCCTTCAACATTAGGAATGACCGTAAACAAACTAATTACATCTAATGTTACTAGGATATATTCATCAAAATCATCTAGTTGTTTAGTGTACTCATAAAGTTCTATCAAAAACTGTTTACTATCTCTTAACACATATTTATTCTTTTCCACTAACGGTCTCAGAAAAAACTCCTGTAATATAGAAAAAGGTTCCATGAACCAACCTTGCCCTGCTACAATAGGGCGCATCGGCGGATTTACTAAGGACTTATGCACCTTAGGAAGGCCTTTTATCTCAGGTATTCTGGGATTACATACCTTCAAATACCTAAAAAGGGGTTCCGGAATTACCTTGCTCTGATATAAATCATCTAGAACACCATATACTTGAAAAATCTTAGTGCCAACTTCATTTAGACTTATTACTCGATAGTACTCTTCATTATTCAACATACTCTTCATACTGGTAATATAATTCACTTTATCTAAAATCACAACAGGTCCCCCCTTATCTGATGGTCTAATAACTATGGAACTATCTTCCATAAGCTTATTCATAGCTCTTCTCTGTAAGAATGTGAGGTTATACCTTGTATTCCTATATCCCTGTTTCTTCTTCTCATTATAATACACATGGAGGTCATTTTCAACCAACTTATAAAATGTATCCAATAATGGATGGAGAGATGGTATATATAAACTATTCGGACGGAACCTTTCCAATCCTTTTACATTCTCATTAAACCCACCATAATCTAATCTTAATTGCAGTTTTCTTAAAAACATTTTTACATCCACAATTGAATCAGTGATGTCACTATCACAGGTCGGAATAAAACTTAAACCTCTATTTAAAACTTCCTCTTCATATATATTTAACACTCTGTCTGATAAATTAATTACTAAGGATCTCCCACCCTTTCCCACATTTTCTTGAGGGTGGGTCCCGTATGTTCCCCTCCTGACCCCTTCCTTTTGTTCCTGCCTCTGCTTTGGGACCTCTGTCTCCCCAAATAAACATTGCTGGCTATCGGGAAAGGGGTAGGTATTGTAGAATTATTTACTAAAACAGGGGGGAAACTACCTATAATAGTGGGAGATGTAGAACCATTATTAGGGGTTTTCCTTCTGACCACAGGTTCATTACTACCTTTCTTCTCTTTATATAATGTAATTACTTCAGGTACATCATGTATAGTATCAGAATTAACTCCTGAATTACTACTCTTGGCATTAGTCTTGTTTACATCATTATTGGTGTTCGCATTTACTGAGGTACTAACACCCCCATCACCAGATACATCAGAATCATTCCCTGTCATATTCATACCAGAATTCACTTGCAAACTACTATTGTTAGCACTCAAATCAGTATTCACTTGTAAACTACCATTGTTAATATAAACATTACTTTGTACATTTGAGCGTCAATCATTACCACGGGGCCAAGTAAACACCTGACCAGTTTGAAAATCGGTAATGTCTCTCAAAAGTTTATTACGCTTTTGCTCAAGTAAGCGCTTCTCAAAAAGCTTTACATTGTCCAGCAACCTTTCCAAGCCATTTAAAACTTTCAAACCTTTATATTTAATCAACATTCTATCATATTGTTCATTAACTTTTCGCCGTAAATCCTCTTCCTCTGTTGAATGAAACTCATTTAAGAGTTTCATATAACTATAGCTTAAGTTCAAATTAAGTTGTTGCCACTTCTGTAGCAAATCAGGATAGGTATTACCTGATGTTGGCATCTTAAATACGCGAAGTCCACGAGGGACAACGCGTTTCAAGATGCAGGCTTCGAAGTGTTGGCGCTGCAACTGCAGCTTCTTGAGCTTAACAAAGTCCAGCTCTAGCTTGTTTAAATCCATTCCAAGTTCAGCAACGTTTTCTTCATCTTCCGACATCTAATCAGGTTCAAACGCTAACAGTAAATTCTCCGTTGAATCCAGGCAATCTTGGAAGCGTGACGACTTCCTATTCATTAATTCCGGTTCCTCAAGCCTGTACGGCAATTCCAAATTGGCGTTCGCTTCTAATACAGCCATCTCCCTCTGGTGGTGAAACAGTACAATGTAAAGAAAACAACTCAAGCAAATCACCGAAGGGATTAACTTTCCTGCAACTGCAAAAACTAAAAATAAAACAAGAGATATCCACATGCAGGTAAAGACGAAGGCTGTAAATTTTCAAATACAGTCAATAGTCCACGAATACCCAAAATCCACACTGCGATAATAATCCAAATTCAAGACCAATTCAGTGTAATGTTAAGACTTTTATTGGACGCTAGCACAGTAAGCGCTTTCACCTTCACGGCTTTATCAAACTACAAAGTGCATAGTCAGTTAGATCCATTTAAATACAGTTAAATAAAATCCTATAGGTTCCTACAAATGCTAATCAATGAATGTAAAAATTATTCTAAAAATTTATTAATACATATAAAATATAACAATAATATAAAACATCATTAAAAAATACACGTAAAATCATTAAATATATTTAATACCATATTTCAGGGTCTATAAATTCTCTTTTTCTTAAGAATAGGTCATAAATGCAATCAGTGTCAATATATAGACAATAGTATGGGCTTTTGCCATCCAGTCACACAGGTTGATTATGGTTTTAGTACTGGCACAAGTTGTATAAGTACTAATGTAGTTTATTTGGCCCGGTGCGTTTCCTGTGCAGCGTTCTATGTAGGGAAAACGTGTAGACAGCTCAGGGAACTCATCCGGGAGCATATTTATGCATTAGGACAGGGGCCGAATGCAATGCCTTAGCAAAGCATATCAAACAAATGGGAGCAGAACATGATTTTATTTTTTGTGTAATACAACATGTAAAACCCAGTATAAGAGGAGGGGATATAGACACATTCTTATTAGAATGTGAATTTAAGTGGATCATCAGGCTTAGAGCTGATAAATTCCCTGGGATTAATGATAGAGTACAGGTGAAACCTATTCTTAAGAAAAAGAGAATTTATAGACCCTGAAATATGGTATTAAATATATTTAATGATTTTACGTGTATTTTTTAATGATGTTTTATATTATTGTTATATTTTATATGTATTAATAAATTTTTAGAATAATTTTTACATTCATTGATTAGCATTTGTAGGAACCTATAGGATTTGATTTAACTGTATTTAAATGGATCTAACTGACTATGCACTTTGTAGTTTGATAAAGCCGTGAAGGTGAAAGCGCTTACTGTGCTAGCGTCCAATAAAAGTCTTAACATTACACTGAATTGGTCTTGAATTTGGATTATTATCGCAGTGTGGATTTTGGGTATTCGTGGACTATTGACTGTATTTGAAAATTTACAGCCTTCGTCTTTACCTGCATGTGGATATCTCTTGTTTTATTTTTAGTTTTTGCAGTTGCAGGAAAGTTAATCCCTTCGGTGATTTGCTTGAGTTGTTTTCTTTACATAATAAACTCACAAAACATAAACTCTCATATGTGGAGCTACTCACTAGAAGCCTACCAATAGTTCAGAGAACTCCCAAGAGCAAACCTACTGCACACACTGCAGAGCTAATAGACTCCACTACACATAGTAACACACACAACAGTGTTTCAGCTAATAGGACCCTAAGGGAAAATACATCAAAACCAAATGTCCTGGTCATACGCGACTCCATAGTGAGACACACAGATGTCCCCCTCACTAGGCTGGACAAGTAGGTCACCGTTAGCTGCTTATGAGGTGCCATGCCAAAATCCATGAAAACATGCATGCCCTCAAGTCTCTCAACAACCAGCACCATTATGACTCTGTCACAGTCCATGTTGGGATGAATGACTTGAGATGTACCTCTCTGGACTATATGAACACAGATGTGACTGAACACTCAGATTGTGTGTCCCAGGCGGGTATGTCCTTAGCCCTAAGCAGCATTCTATCTTCACCCAGCATGATGCCTCAGTATAAACAAAAAATGATTGATTTTAACAATTGGCTTAGCTTCTAGTGTTAATCCAAGGGGATCCAGTATCTGACAGCCTGGGAAGACATTGTCAACAGACTACGCTGCTTTGATAGAGATGGTCTTCACCTGTCTCCTCTTGGTTTTCAGTTACTGGCAAAGGTACTTGCCTCCCCATGGTGCCTTTTTTAGCAATGTCAAAACAACAAAATTTCTGATGTAAAAAAATCCACTTGTGACAAACTCAAGGTTATACTGGTTAATTCTAGGAGTCCAAACAGGAAACTTCACTCCCTGGAAACACACCTCACCTTGGAAGATGCTGATGTCTGTGCAGTCACTGAGACATGGTTAAAGGCTGCAGAGAGCACCCGAGCTGTAAAAAGCTACAATGCCTTCCACATGTTCAGACCTCAAAACAAGCGTGAAAGAACCAAGGTGGAGGTGTATCTGTCTTCATTAAAGACAAATACAGCTTAAGACAAATACACCTCAAGACAGATTCTTAGTTTTAGCACTTGAATTTGCTTATTCGAGCTCAGCACTTATTCAGAACTTGTTGTTAGCACTAAATAAGCTACAAATTACTACAGTACTCAACTTTCCTCTTTACATAGAGGAAAACAGTTTATGTACTTACTTTCCTCACTTGCTTAGAGAAAAACAGCTCTTATACTCACTTTCCTCACTTGTCTAGAGGAAAGTATTTTTTTATTCAGGCATGTCCAAGGGTCAGGTCCCATTGTTCTCTCCTGTCTATCTGATGAATCTGGGCATCTTGGGGCAATGTAGAAATTGCCTCATGTACACAGACAACCCTGTCCTTCTACCATCCAACACCGCAACCTGTGAGAGATGCACTTATCTAGCCAAACTGGAGGTAAAGCTCTCTCCAGCCAAGACTGAACTTAACAGTCAAGAGGAGAAGGCAAACACTTGCACCACACCACACTCATCACATAGTCCCAGTAAACCTACACCACCAAAATCCACACATAGAAACACAAAAACATTCACGGAGGCTCTCAATAATAATCTTCTCAAGCAACTGAGACCTCCAAAGCAGAAATGCAAGCAAACTCCACCCTCCAACACAACCCAAATGACATATAGCCCACAGACTCGGTGTGCCAATAAACCACATCCCATAAGGCAAAACAATGTACCCAACACACTAGTCATAGGTGACTATAATCAGGCACACTGATGTCCCACTCACCAGGCTAAACATGGAGAAGGTTACTGTCAGCTGCCTGTCGGGTGCCAGGATCCGTCACGTAACCCACGCACTCAGGCCATGCCACAACAAGTACAAATATGACTCTGTCATTTTCTGTATTGGTCTGAATGAACTGAGATGTACCTCCCTGGACTACATGAAAAGAGACATGGAAGAGCTCTCCGATCTTGTAGTCAAGGCAAGTATGACCCTAGCCCTGAGTAGCATCCTGCCATCGCCCAGAATGATACCACTGTACAAGGACAAAATGATTGACTTCAACAATTGGCTAAGCTTCTGGTGTAATTCTAAGGGGATCCAGTATCTGTCTGCCTGGGACGACATGTTCGACAGACCACAATGCTTTGCCAGAGATTGCCTGCACCTGTTGCCCCTGGGATTCCAGATACTGGCTAAGGGTCTTGCCGCCACTATAGTGCCTTTTTTAGGCAAGGTTCAAATGACAAATTCACCACCGTAATAGGAACAGGCAAGCAAAAAATGAGGGTAATGCTACTCAATGCGAGAAGTCTAAATTTCAAAATGCACTCACTCGAGGCATTCCTTAAAATGGAGAACATCGATATCTGTGCAGTGACTGAGACCTGGTTCAAGGCTCTAGAGACCACCCCTGCATTACCAGGCTATAACTCATACCACCCTTTTCGGCCATCTAACCTGGACCAGAGCACCAAAGGCAGAGGTGGATATCCACACCTCCAGGCTAGTTGCGCAGCTTAATGCATCCAATGTTATCCAAGTGCAACTAACTCTGGGCAAAACTGCAATCCAAACTGTAGCTTGCTACAGATTCCCCACCATGTCCCAGGATTCCCACTCCTCTTTTCTTGATATACTGGAAAATATTAAGGAAAACTACTCATGTACCAACTCCTTCGCTCAACGCTTTCTGGAATTCATAAATTCCAATGCCCTGGATCAGCTTATCCACACCCCCATCAGGGGCAACAATATCCTAGACCTAGTCATTACCAACATGAGTGATTGGTATTCCACACCTGAAGTCAACTCCTCATTGGTCAGATCTAACCATAAGGTAATCACCCTAGATATTCGCATCCCGCCCCCACACACCATTAAGGAAACCAAGGTAAAAAATTTTTCCAAAGCCAACTTCATGTTTCTTAAGATAGAAGTGGCAAACCTCATGACACCCATGCAGATGGACAATACAGTTACGACTACTGAATCCTACACAAATGCACTCTATAAGCACTTACACAAGTGCATGGAACGTGCTATCCCAAACAGAAAAAAGAAATGCTGTCCTCCAAAAAAAGGAAGCCAATCAGGTGGTGCCCTGCCATAAACAAACTCTACAAGAGAAGGAAGAAACTGTTGCAAAAGAGAGTAAAATCCCAAGAGTGGAGGAGCTCCCTGGTCAGCCTCAGTAAGAAGCTGAGATCCCTTATAAGATCCTCCAAAGCTAGCTACAAAAACAAAATTGCCACTGATTCTAAGGGCAACCACAATGCATTCTATAGCTATGTCAAGAATCTCATTGGCAACACCCACATCTGCTCTGAGTTACAGCACAACGGCACAAAAATTACAGAACCAACTGATATTGCCAACATCCTGGCAGATAGGTTCAGTGTTAGCTTTACCCCCCTCTCACCCCCTAAAGGGCCCATATCTATACAGGAAGAATGAAGAGTCCTTGTAATCACATCTATGCAGGTAAAAACTGCACTCTCTAAAATCAAAAACACAGCATCCATGGGACCGGACAACATCCCAGGCTGCGTTTTACATGAACTTCAGAATGAACTGGCTCCTCACTAAGCACCATGTTCAATCATAGTCTCACATCAGGCTTTGTGCCCACTAAATGGTGCACAGCAACAGTTATCCCACTCCACAAAGGGGGAACCACCACTGATCCTGGGAACTCTCACCCTATTAGCCTGATGAGCCTGTTCTGCAAGGCCATGGAATGTATCATCATGAAACTCATAAACAAAGACATTGGTAACCTCCAAACTCTGGACCCCACCCAGTTCAGGTTTGTGAAAAGCAGATCATACCTTCTGAACCTAATCAACTTCTTTGAGGCAGTCACCAAAGCCGTAGATGAGGGTAAGGTGGTTCACACAGACTCTCTTGACCTCACCAAGGCTTTCGACACCATCCCCCATCCTGGAATTATAGCTAAACTCACTAAACTAGGTATAAATCCCTATGTCACAAGATGGGTTGCCAACTGGCTCACTGACAGAACCCATACTGGAAAAGTTGCAGACTCCAAATCTGACATCAACTAGTGACAATTGGAGTACCACAGGGTTCAGTCCTGGGACCTCTCCTGTTTGGTATCTACTTCTTTGAATTACCAGCTAACACAGAAGGCCTCTGGCTAATGAATTTCACAGATAACTACAAACTAGGAGCCATAGTCGAGTCCCCAAATGATGTGGACATCCTATAGAAAAGGCATCATTGAGACAGATGCCTGGTGTCAGAGGCATGGCCAATGCCAAAAAGTGCATTGTCATCCCCTTTGGTAAAAACTCTGTACCCATGAACTACCACATAAACAGCAGTCTACTTAATGCCGAATGTGTGATAAGAGACCTTGGGACCCAGGTGGACATTATCTCTCCTTTGATAATCACATTGCCACAGCAGTCAGGAAATCCTTCTATGTGGTACACCTCATCACAAAAGGGTTCTCGTCCAGGAAAAAAGAGGTCATTGTTCCCCTCTACTCGCCACTCATTAGAACCATTATAGAGTACAACGCCCCTTTTTGAATGTACCTCACAAGACATCTGCAGCAGCTGGAAAGGCCACAGAAGTACCTCACCAAGAGGATTACTGGCCTCAAACAGATGGCCTACACTGACCGTCTCAAAAAACTCCAGCTTTACTCTGTAGCATATTGCCTACTCTGAGGAGATCTCTGCCTAACATATAAAGCTATGTTAAACCCAGAGCTGTTGGACATGCTACACCTAAAGAAATCCCAATCACTCCAAGCTACACACTCTAGGGACCTAAACCTTGTCACCACAATAAACAGGACATGCTGGAGGGACAGATCCCTGTCCCAGAAACTTCCTATACTCTGGAACAAGCTACCCATCTATTTCAAGCAAAGTTCCTCATTAGCACTCTTCAAGAAAAATCTTGATGAGTGGATGTGAAATAGGAAATACACCCCAGGGATCACTTCTGTGGCTCTGCTTGACAGGAGCATGGGAAATTAACTTTCTTGGGTGGCGTAATCCAGGGAACCTTGTTGGCTAGGCTTATTTAGGCCCTTGGGTCGATAGCCTAGTACCTACCTATGAACCTATGACCCTATGAACAGTATGACTCTCTTGAGCTACTCCAAGTTCAACTAACTGGAGATAAAACCCCCTTCCACATCATTGTTAGCTATAGATCCCCCACCATGAACCATGAGGGACACACTGCCTACCTGGACTTACTGCAGTCACTTGCTATACAGACAAACATCTTGGTCATGGGTGATTTCAATGATCCTTCCATCGATTGGGACACATATATGAGCACAAACATTCTCTCCCTGAGGTTTCTGGACTTTGTGAATACAAATGCTCTGCAACAGATAGGCTGTACCCCCATAAGGGTCTCAAATAACCTAGACTTAGTACTCACCAACATGGGGGGGTTAATTCACTACCCCCAGTGTGTTGCCCTCCCTGGTAAGGTCCGATCATAAATCAGTCTTGTTTGAAGTAATGATCAGACCTAATCCCCCCACCTCGCAGGAGCTAAGAAAATGAAAAACTTTTCCAACACAAACTACAGCCTACTAACCAATGGCATAAATAGTTTCAAACCCCCTGCTACACAACCAATAAAGACTCCTATGTGAAGGTGTATGCAAATGGCCTGTATAAACACTTACACAGCTGTATAAACTTGGCAGTACATGAACAGATCAAAATCAGGTCCTCGTGAAAAAAAAGCCAACCTGTTGGACCTCAAGTATAAATAGGTTATATAACAGGATGAAACTGATGTCTAAGAATAAGAGGGAACTGACTCAGCAGGGGAAGAACACCATCCACAGCTTGAACAAGCAAATCAGATATCTTGTAAAGTCCTCTAAAGCTAATTATAAAGCTAAATTATTATCCCTAGCTAAGAATAAACATAAAGCATTCTTTAGCTATGTCCAAAATATGAAAGGGAAGGCCCAGCTTTGTGCCTAACTAATAGTAGATGGTACCACTCACACTTTACCTGAGGGAATTGCCAACCTGCTTGCTGACAGATTTGGCACAAACATCACCCCCTGTCCCCACCAGTCATACCCCAAAGCATTACTGCCACCAGTCTTCTAAATGGTATATATAAAGAGCAGGTTATAACTGCACTCTCCATGACCAAAAACACAGCCTCTGTGGGACCAGATAACATCCCAGGCTGCTTACTAAATAGTCTAAAACCAAACCTAGCTGAACCACTTGGCACTCTATTTAACCACAGCCTAAGCACTGGCTTTGTTCCATAAGAGTGGAAAACAGCAACAGTAACACCCTTGTACAAAGGGGGTCCACCAACTAATCATGGGAACTATAAGCCTAACCAGCCTTACCTGCAAAGCCATGGAAAGAATCATCACGGGCCTTATTAACAAAGACATAGGGGACCTTAAAACTGTTGACCTGACCCAGTTTGGCTTTGTTAAGGATAGATCATGCTTATTAAACTTGGTGGACATCTTTGAGAATATCACCATAGCCCTGGATGAAGGCAAAACAGAACATACTGGATATCTTGACTTAGTCAAGACCTTTGACACAACCCCCTAATTCAGATATCATTGAGAAACTCAATCAGCTGGGGATTGACCCTTATGTCACTAGATGGATAGCCAACAAGCACACGACAGAACTCATACAGCCAAAGTTGGGGATTCCACCTCTACCAGTAGACCAGTTACCAGTTGTGCACCACAAGGATCTGTGCTGGGCACTCTACTATTTGGAGTCTACTTCTTGGAAGTCCAGGTGAAAGTAGATGGCATGTGGCTTACCAAGTTCACTGACGATTGCAACCTGGGTGTAACCATTGAGTCCCCTAATGGAATTGACATATTACAAAAGGGGCTACCACAGACAAAAAATTAGTGACAAAGCAGCTGACTTAAACTAAACACAAAAAAGTGCATTATTATCCCCTTTGGCAAATGGGAAGTCCATGCAAATTACAGTGTAGACCGTACCCTTCTCAGCTCTAATCCAGTGGTATGGGATTTGGGAACACAGATTGATAGCAACCTAAACTTCGATCACCGTTTGTCCACAGTGGTACAGACAACCTTCTATATTGCACATCTCATAAGTAAGAGCATTGTATCCAGGACTAGGAATGTTATAACTCCTCTGTACTCGACCCTCATCAGACCACTAATAGAGTACAATGCTCCCTTCTCTATGTAGCTCACCAGACACCTGCAGCAGTTGGAGAGACCACAGAGCCACAGAGGTTTCTCACCAAGAAAATTCAGGGCCTTCAAAACAGGATCTATGTAGACAGACTGAAAGCCCTGTCACTGTGCTCTGTATCTTATAGGCAGCTGAGAGGCAACCTGTGCCTGGCTTACAGAGGAGTCTCTGACCCAGTCCTAATGGAAATGCTGCACATCCGCAAGTCAAATGGGACAGGATTCACTCACTCTAGGGATCTTAACCTAGTCTGTGACATTAATAGGACATGGTGGAGAAACAGATATATGCCCCAGAGATTGCCACTCCCCTGGAATAAACTCTCAATTCACGTGAAATAGAGCTCCTCAATGGCCCTATTTAAATGCAACTTGGACAATTAAATGGGAGACCGTAAATTCACCCCAGGAGTGGCACCTATGTCCCTCATGGATAGGGGCAGGTGGTGCTGATCATAGACTAGTGCTGAAAATATAGACCATCTATCATAGTCAATCAGGGAACACGGGTATAACATGGCTAAGCTTGTAAATGCTCTAGGGTCATTAGCCTTGCAACCTCCTATGAACTATGACATATGACATTTCTGTCTTTAGTGGTATGGACTCTGCTTCCACATGTCTTTGTTTACTCAGCTGATTTATTGCTTTGATCTCTGCCCTATAAATCTATCTATACACAAACACACACACATTTTATATATATATATATATATATATATATATATAAATATATATATATATATATATATATATATATATATATATATATATATATATAGATTCACTTTATATCCTCGAAATACTGAAATGTCGAAATTCAGTATGTCGAGGCTATAAAGTCGAAACCTAACAAGAACAAAAACTCAGAAGCGTTAAATTCAAAATCTCGCATACTGGAGATTTTCAATTAGCGCTTCTGCTGTCCAAAAACACACACCTCCCCCCCCCCCCACACACACACACACGCACACACACAAGCTCTGTACTACTGCACCCCCCACACCCCCCTACTTAAATATTCTAACTCTGAGGTTGCACTACATGCAAAAACACACAAAACACCACCAAACAAGCTACATTCTCCCCGCATACACATCACAGCAACAAAACACACTAACACACACCACAGCCCCAACCCAAAACCCTTAACACATCAGCACTTACCTGAATCCATAACTACAGCAAAACACCAGAAGCACTAATTCAAAACCTCCGGTATGCCAAGTTTTGAATTTCGCACTTCTGAGGTTTCGCTCTTTTCAGGATTCTACTTTATGGGCTCGAAATACTGAATTTCGATATTTCAGTATTTCAAGCTTTTAAAGTGGAAATTATATATGTCTACTTCTGAATTTCAAAGTTTCAAAACTTCGACTTTCTTATGGTCGAGACCAATAGATCAAAGTAGTTTTGAAACTTCTAAATGTAAAGAAAAAAAAATAAAAGCAAAAATATATATTTTTTTTATGTTTTTGCAGCAGGCCCACACCTCCTACTAATTAAATATATCAACTCTGAGATCACATTACAGCGAGGAAAATGGTACCTATACCATTCTGCAGTCTACAGTGATCTCCATTTTAAAAACTTCGATCTTGTGGTCTCAATCTTGGCCATAAGAAATTCAAAGTTTTGAAACTTTGAAATTTAGAAGTAGATCCATGTATATATATATATATATATATATATATATATATATATATATATGTATATATATATATATATATATATATATATATATATATATATCTATATAGGTCTACTTGAAAACACTGACACGCCAAAACACCGATGACGAGAACACCGAGACCGAAAGATCGACAACTGAGATGACCGACAGTTTAAAAGCCCGACGCTGAGAACACCGACATGTTAAGGTAAGTGTGCGATAGTGACAGACTTTAGGGTTAGGGGCGGGTTAAGTGAGTTAGGATTAGGGTGCGGGTAAGGTAAATGTGCGATAGTGACAGACTTTAGGGCTAGGGGTGGGTTAAGTGAGTTAGGATTAGGGCGCAGGTTAGGTGAGTGTGCGATAGTGACGGACCTTAGGCTTAGGGTTTGGGTTAAGGTTAGTACATAGATAGTTGTGTATGTAAGGTTTAGTGTAGGTTTGTAAGGTTTTTGGTGTGCTTGTGTTGTGCGTGTGTTTTTCGGAAAAGGTATTTGTTTTGTGTTCTCGTCGTCGGTGTTTTGGCATGTCAGTGTTTTCATGTAGACCCATATATATATCATACACACACACACACACATACAAACACACACAGAAAGCTATGGCTGCATCCACTATACTTTTTTTGTTTTATTACTTTTTTGTCCCTCCTATATGTTGTACATCTTGTTATGTGTATTTTTCAGGTGTGGTCTTCTGCATTTCATATTTCTTTAAGTGACACAGTATCCTGACAGTGGTCATCCATTAAGGGCCAAGTTCAGATAGCTTTTTGCCTAGAATGTGTGTAATGGCAAATACATCACATTATAGTTGTTACACATCTTGCCCTATTTTGCCTCACCCAAATTAACATTTTGTATACCTTTCTTCCCATTTACGACTAACTCCTTATATGCTTCTTACTTGTGTCCTGTACATCACAAACTACTCTGATAACTTGAGCTTTGGGTTTCCATGTAGTTTTTCTCTGCCTTTTCCTTTGGCTGACGAAACACTTAAATCTATCACTTAGGATCTTGGTTGTATAACTAGGCAGATGTAGACCACCACATCAGTATAGGCTTGTAAAGCATCCAAGCCTCAACCATGTCATAAACAGGTAGCATGTCAAAGAATTTTACGGCATGTGTCTGTCCAGTGTGCATCCACAGCTTTATAAACTCCCTCTGCACTAGTTCCATTTCATCTTTCATTTCTCGGTAGCATCAGGCTTCTTTCTGTGTTGCTGCTGCTACACTCAGCAGATGTGTAGCTGGTGTTGGGTGAAATTGTTGGGAGGCTGCAGTCAGCCATCCATCCTCCTGTTTTTTTTTTGTCTCTTCAGTTGAAGAGCTACATGGGGTGGGGTGCTGTGCTATTGGCTCAGGGGCCTGATTGAGCCAGCTATGCCTTTGGCACTCATTGCAATTGATTCCATGTCCCTCCCAGCCATAGTAACAGGTAAACACCCAACCTTCTTAACTGTCATAATGGACACTGGATCAGAAGTCACTGTCCTCTCCTTTTTAGTCTCATGCCTCCCATCTGTGGTTCTTCCCTTAGTACATTGCCAGCTTCAGCTTTAGTCTCTATAGAGAAATCCACTTGTGGCAGGACAATATAAGAACTAGGATGATATAGTGGGTTAAACCCTAAATAAAATAGATACACAAGATGAAGAGCTGTTCTCTGTATCATTTTGTATTTTCTGTTTGCTTGTACATGTCAGACAGTGAAAAAGCTGGATGTACTGAGTCTACCTGGATGTCAATTAATCAGCAGAAGCAGGCAGTTTAATGTAGACAACTAAGGCTACGAGCTGCTAATGAGTTTCATCTCGAAACCTAGGATTTGATTTCATCAGCCTCAGTGTGCCTACTTTGTAACTCTGAGCAAATCACTTAATCAGACAATGACAAATGTATACGAATAAACCCTTCTCACTGAATGCGGCCCAGTGGTGCAGTTTGAATAACTAGCACTTTAAATGAGCACAGTACATAAAAAGCAGCAGGACTGTAGAACAGCAGTGGTAAGAACATTGTATTGTATCCCCAGTATTAGAGTTAGTCAATGTATAGATGCAGGGCAGTCAAAATGGTGTTTTGCTGTTGTGATGATGCAATTGTTGATTACTGTGAAGCATATAAATGGAACAGATGTAAGTAAGATGAATCACCATATAATCATATATATTAATATTTATAGATGTTTGTATGCATGTTTCATATATGTTAGTTATTCCCTAGTTTTCTTCCACTCTAATTATAGTAAAGTGTTAGTATTTACACAGAATGCTCTTGACTGTGTTTTGAAACAAGAGGAATTGCTCTGGGGCAACTACATGTCAATTCAGTGTAGTCCACTGAAAACTATTTTATCAAAGAGTAATTCAGTTGTGATGAAGGTTATTGATTCCTACCCTCCACAATTCTATGCAAACTGCCTTACTCTGCAACCCTGGACTTAAAACAATCAGCTGTAAGGTTACTGTCTGCTGCAGCAAAGGTTGACCCCTGAATGCTGAGACCTCCTTCAAAGAATACATTCTTGTCTTAAGTATTGCTGTCTGAACACTAGTTCATCACATAACCACAACAAAACTCAGCACAGAATTCGTGAAATATAAAAATATGATAGAAGATTGAAACAATAATGAGACAACATTGCTTGATTTTTCTACAGATGCAAACAAAACAAAAGGAGACAGATTAATGCAAAGTTCAGATGTGGCTTGTTTATTCATTCCTATGTTAGTTGTTGTGTCTTTCGGCTTTTCCCGGTTAGGGGTCGCCACAGCGGAACTCCGGTCCGCTAATGATTGGTAGTTGATTTTTACGTGCCAAGTTACCAGCCCTAACGCACAACCTTCAACTGCTTAAACATAATTAAAATCATGAGCACATCTCATTGTGTTTTGTACATTTAGATTTATTGATAAAGAGTCCATGTTGGTATAATGATTTAAGATTTATGTTAACCTTGGGTATGATCCAGAACAGAGACTTCTCTGGAGTATAAAATTACGGAATAAACAAGATGAATTATAATAAATAGTGTCTCATATGTCAATGGATGGAAGCAACTGTTATCAATGAATGAATCCAGCCCCATACTGTTGCAAGAATCTGTTGTTAAGAGGGTTTTCCATCTCACAATTCAGGTTCATTTTCTTGGCTACCTTACTTAAACTGAACACACAAATTTACAGATTCAAAGTTAAACCCTTCAATATCTTTTACAAGTGCCACTTGACTTAAAATATTGCATTAAAGAAAAGGGAAGCTGCAGTCTACTTTGTCATAGAAACATCTTCATTTCCATCTTACGAACACTTACCATTTCTTCCCACCTTAGCTCTGGACAAAATAATACATTTACAAAGGAGTCCATACATATCTGACAGAAAAGGATTTTGATCAGTTAAAATACACAAAGAATGCTTTTGACACATGTTGTGTGCTAACCAATGGTTAAAATGGTTGAGCATTTTGGTGGGAGTGTAATGTAGCACTTAGTTTTACTATTTCACACCTCTAGGCTGCAGAGTTTGATCCTGATTTCCGGTTACTGTCTTGTCTTGGAGGAGTTTGCATATTTTCCCTGTGTCTGAGTGGAACTTTCCAGTACATTCAAGTTTCTTCCGTCATCCCAAAGACAAACTGGTTATTGAGCTACTCAAAATTGTTTAGGTGTGCTGTCTTTGGTCCTGACCTTGTGACTCGAGTTAAGAGTGACAATATCTTCAAGAATCAGCCCATGTACTAACTTGCACACTTATAAATAATTAAAAAAAAACTTTCAGTATGCTTCAATTTCCTGCAGACATACTGTAGGTCTAAAACATTAGATGTTCTAAAACTTGATTTCCTGCTCTAGGCAGACACATATTCAACTATGTAAGGCCTTTAATGAAGAACTTTCAACCCATGTCCAACATAATCATGATTAACTTTCGTGACACAGTGCTTCATATTTATTTTAAAATAGAAAACTTCACAGGCTCTAGTGAAATGTAGCTTCATATAATTCTTCTTCAGTCTGACAACAACATTTAGTCATTCTACTATCAAACTCAGGTATACAAAATGAAATGACAATGCAAAAGTATACAAGTTCCTATAATGTATTCCAATTACACATATAGTAAATTATCATGCTAAGAAAGTAGAAAAAATTATCAAGATTAAACAATATTATTTGACTGTTTGACTGCAATACTTTTGGTCTTGAATCCAGCATTTCTTTGGTCACATCACAGTTTGGAAAGTTCATGAAAATAGGTTGCAAATAACTTTGTTCCTTGAATGTAGTTGTACCTACAGGAAAGAAATATAATTGTTTCACTGAGTAATAATGGCTACAGACAAACAGCAGGATTGTCCATTTATTGAAATAACATTTTGCAAAAGATTATTTCTAGTGTTTACTAGGAACCCAGAGCAAATTTTCCAGTGAGTGTATGCTTGTATGTGGAGTAATGTTGTTTTATGCAATAAAGAAAAACAATCTTGTTTCATGTTGAAAAATAATTAACATAAATGTTCCCACAAGGTATACTAGCAGTCTGAGCAGAGAGGGTACATAGTTATTATTCCTTTAAGACCATCTTTTGTAATCAAAATTAAAATTCAGCTGAGGCTGGCTCTGTAGTATAGAGGAATGACTCCATGACTACACACCATATAACCTGGGTTCTGTTAGCAGTTTGGGCCTAGGAAAAGCCATCAGGAAGGAAAAGGAAGGAGTGGCTAATCTGTGCTCTTCTATCATGGGGAGGGGTTAGTACATGCTGCATGAACACCTCTTGAGAGGAAGCCTTCAGATGTGTGGTCTGTGGCAGAAATTAGAATGTGGATATTTGGAGGTGCAAGCCCTGCTAAAGAGTGCCTTGTACTGTAGCCAAGAAAAAGCACTTGTATTAGACTTAGAGCAGGAAGCACAGCATAACCCAAAAAGGGGGACTGAGTCAGAGTGCATAACTGAAAAATTTGAGCCAACCATAGATGATGATTTACCTATTCCTAAACCTTGCTTTCAGTTCTTGTTCATAAGATGAGGGTACCAAATGGTATTTCCTTTAGAAAGAAGTCCCCCTTGGAGTGATGCAGGGTATGAACAATAGGTAGGATGGGGAATAATAACAGGAATAAGGGGTTGAGGTCGGCATAATGGTTAAGGTGTTTATCATATACAATGGTACAAGGTTTGATTCTCACCTTTGAGGGAAATTGGCTAGGCTTAAAATGGCCCCCAAAGGCAGCTACCCTAGTATTTACTTATGAGCCAATAGTTTTTCTAGATAGCCTTGTTGGTCAAAGACTTATACAGTTTTTCTGAAAACAGATTGTTAATTTAGTTACCATCTTTCTGAGATGGATTGCATTGTTAGACTACCAAAATGATAAAAGAAACTGCCTTTCAGATATAATACTCTTGTGTGCTTGTTTAAAATGGAAAAACATGATTCAAAAGTTGATCATTAAGTCAAAAGTCTTTAAGCATCACTGACTGCTGGTCTACACTTTCAGTTAAATCAGCTGCATAGAAAATGCACAGATGCAGGCTTAATCTAATCTTACAAGTTTATGCAAATAATATGAGGTTAAAAACAGGTTTCAGGTTAATGAACATTTAGTTCTGACTTCACATGTTCTGTGGGATTCAAACCCCCTTGTAGCTAACTGCAGGGGGTAGTGGTAGCTTAGCACAGGTAGCAGTGGCTGACCATGATTCAATAAAATGTTGGAGCTGAAGTGCACACAGCTTGTACCACAAACTGCACTTACTCCCACAGTTCACCATAACAAGAGTTTCACCAAAAGTAAGAGGCGTGGCAAAGGTGCAAGCCTTACTTTCCTGCAGCTTACAACTGCATGCCAAATTTCTAGTCAAGAAGAATGGTTTTGCAGCCACCTGGTGCAGCTGAGACATTTTACAGTATTCATGATTCTGCATTATCTCTGTATTGTGTTTTCATTTGAGGTGCATAACTCCAGAAATGACAACTCCCCTAGCAAACAACACAATTATTTGTGTTTGGTGGACTCATTGTTAGCCACACCTTATGGTATAATCAGAACAACTGAGGTATAACACTTAACTTCCGAATCTAACATTTTATTCTATTCAGAATTCTTTACTCAGGTTTCCCCATAATGCACATATTTCCAGGGCAATACCCCATAAAATACTTCTTACAAAATACAAGCATCTCATGTGTTGGAGGAAATAATATTATTATTGGCTATAAATAGTCCTTCACTGCAAACTTATATTTGTACTAACTTTAAGGAAGCTATTTATTCATGTTGGTTTCTTAGACACACACTGTAATGCTGACAGGCTTACAGCATTTCTAGATATTCATGCCCCAGTCTTAGTTATAAAACAACCAAACAGATTTGCTCAATCTGGTCTTTTTGATCAACAGTGTTTCAATATTTACTCAAACAGTCAATAGAAAGATAAGAATGTCAAACTCTTGTGACATGGAGGCTAATTCCCTACATTCAGAATCTGCATATTTCTACTTTTTCACAATCTGCTTAGCGGATGAACTATAATACAGATAATTTATGACTTGGAATTACATGCCCTTTTAAAATGGTGCTGAACTTCATTCTATTTTAACATAGGCATTAACTGCACATGGATTATGCAACTAGAAATAAGTGGTTATGGCTTAGAAATTGGTTTATAGTGAGTGAGAGACTGAAATGCTCGAAACAATAAGTATATTACACAAATATTGCACTGAGTTCAGCTAGAATTGGCAATAAGACATTGAGAACAAGATTATATATTTTAGAGGCTGTGTTTTAAACCTTCTTGCACCTCTAACACAGTGATTCAGAGACAGCTGTATACATAGCTAGTGTTAGGTACCTGCAGAACCTGAGGCTGCGGGGAGCCCCCAATTATCTCCTGCAAACGAGGGCCGCCATGTAGCAGCCGCAGGTTTCTCCATCTCTTCTGTTCTGTTCATTCCTAACAAATCATACCAGCTCAGAGAGTAAATGGTGATCACTGATGTGAAAAAAAAAATTGGTAGCAATACAGCATATTTACAGTCTGAGAAGATTTGAATCCACATTCCATTACAATAGTTTCTACATCGCCTCTGTATGTTCCTTGGCACCTAGTGGACATCTGCACATTACCTCGCGATTGCAAACTTTTCAAAAGGTTTTTTTAAGCTGCACTCAATTAGGTCCACTTCAGTGAAGTAAGGGACCTGTTTGGCTGTAGCACTCAGAAAAGCAAGTTGTTTTTTTTTTTACAGGGACATGACGATGCAAGGATGTGGTTGGTCCTTGCAAAGCACTTCCTGTATCAACTGCCTTTAAAAAGGCACATGTGTGTAGAAGCATTACTTCTTTTCTTGTTTTTCAAGGGAGGAGTATGCTTTGTATTGTACTGGCAGCAGATCGATCGGGGGTGTGGATTCAAGTTTTCTAGGAGTGATTTTGGCCATTGGACAAGCCAAGGTCTTTTCAACTGACCTTGTAAGGGCAATTTCTAAAAGGTCTGAAAAACTGTCTTTTAAGGGCAGTTTAAAAGGACTGAACTGATATGGGCTTTGCGGAGGAAAAGTAAGCAGCAGGTCAGTCTACAATTATGAAGAGGGAGTAGAGGATTAGTAGCAGCCTTCTATCAACTGCATAAAAGGTAGGTTTTTGGGTTTATAGGTTCATAGGTTCATAAGTGTTTACTAAGCTAATGACCATAAAGGCCATTTTAAGCCTAGCCAAGCATCCCAAATCTCTGATAAGTTCTGCTACCCTTGATGAGTGTAAGCATGGGTCTGGGAGATGATCCATTTACAGGTTACCTGTTTGCATTAGAGATATAGGTGCCAAACCAGGGATGAATATCTGGTTTCCCATCCAGTTGTCCAAGTTGCACTTAAATTGGGTTAGGGAGGAACTCTGCTTCGCATGGATGGGGAGCCTGTTCCATAGACAGGGTAGTCTCTGGGATACATACCTATCCCTCCAGCAGGTCCTAATTATATCACAGGCAAGGTTTAAGTCTTTAGAATTGGTAATTCTGGTGCTGTTTGTTTTCTGGATATGCAGGAGGTCCATCAGAGTGGGGTCTGACAATGCCCTGTATGCCAGGCATAGATCTCCCCTCAAAAGTCTGTAGGAGAAAGAATACAGGGATAGGGCCTTGAGGCGGTCTGCATAGGACATATTACTTATGCCCTGTATTCTTTTAGTGAGGATCCTCTGTGGACATTCCAGTTGTTGGATACGCCTGGTTAGGTACATACCAAAGGGGGCATTGTACTCAATGATAGGTCTGATGAATGCCAAATACAGTAGAACAATGACTTTCTTGGACTTAGATGCCATACCTTTGTTTATAAGTTGCGCAACATAGAATGATTTCCTCACCACTGTAGACATGTGATGATCAAAGGCTAGATTACTGTGTGTGTCCCTAAGTCCCTGACTACTGGGTGAACTCTAAGGGGTGTATTGTTAATATGATATTTACCAGGGCTGGATGACTTCCCAAAGGATACTATTATGTATTTCTTGGCATTTAGTTTTAGTTTATGGCTCTGACATCAGTTGTTTGTCTGTGTCAGCCCTTCCTGGAGAACATTCATGTCAGTGTGTGAGAATCATCTGCAAATTTAGTCAGCCAGAGACCACTGACACTGGCCTTGACTTCTGAGAAGTAGATGTCAGAAAGGAGCGGTCCAAGGACTGATCTCTGTGGGACTCCACTTGTAACTGGCCTCTTTGTAGAGGTGGACTCCCCAGTTCTAACTTCCTGGGTCCTGTCTGTGAGCCAGTTGGGTATCCACCAGGTGACATACAGATTTGCACCTAACCTCTTGAGTTTGTCAACAATACCCAAGTGGGGTATTGTGTCAAATTCCTTGGCCAGGTCAAGGTAGACAGTGTGAACAACTTTGCCCTCATCCATTGCTTTGGTGACCTTCTCAAAGAAGTCCACCTGGTTGAGTAGGCATGATCTACCACTGACGAAACCAAACTGGGTTGGGTCCAGTGTCTGGAGGTTTACTATATCTCTTTTGATCATTTCCATGATAATTATCTCCATGGCTTTACATATAAGACTAGTGAGACTTATAGGTCTGTAGTTTCCAGGCTCTGTAGATAGCACACCTTTGTGCATATGGATGATTGCTGCCTTTCTCCATTCATGAGGCACGAAGCCTGTTTGGAGGCTACAGTTAAATAGTAATTCCAGAGGCCCTGATAGGTCATGTTTCATGCTATTTAGAAGGCATCCTGAGATACTGTCTGGGCCCATTGATGCAGTACTCTAGTTCCCTAGTGATAGTAGTGTGAGTTATATTTGATGATATTTCTTGAGGAAATGTTGAGGGGGAGAGAGGGGTAAAGTTGGAGTTGAATTTATCAGCCAGGAGGTTTGCTATATCTTCTGCCTCAGTATAGGTGGCTCCATTTACAATGAACTCTGCACACAATTGTGTATTGGCTTTGAGGTTGTGGACATAGCTAAAGAATGCTTTGTGGTTGTCCTTGGCCTAGAAGGCCAAAGTTACCTCAAATTTGGCTTTGGTAGACTTTATTTGTCCTCTGAGTTGTTTGCTTAGTTTGATGAGAATGTTTTTATCCTGCTGGGTGCAGCACCTCCTAATTTTTGCCATTATTTTCTTCCTCCTGTTATACATGTGATTGATTTTGTGATTCCACCAGGGTGGCTTGTTTTTTGAGTTATTTCTGTACTTCTTCCTGATGGGTAGATTGATTTTGTGATTCCACCAGGGTGGCTTGTTTTTTGAGTTAGTTCTGTACTTCTTCCTGGTGGGTAGATTGATTTTGTGATTCCACCAGGGTGTCTTGTTTTTTGAATTAGTTCTGTACTTCTTCCTGGTGGGTAGATTGATTTTGTGATTCCACCACGGTGGCTTTTTTTTTTTAGTTAGTTCTGTAGTTCTTCCTGGTGGGTACAGCTGCTTCTATGCAGCTATTAACATGCTTTTACAGGGTTTCTGTGAACAGTTCTGCATAAGCAGAAGTGTTCTCAGGGTTTATGGGGGCTTGAAATTTTGCTAGGTTCTCACTTAATAGTAGGAGATTAGCCTTAGAATAGTTCCTGAATATTCTACATTTATCTGGGGGCTCAGGTTTTATTTTTACTTCAAAGGAGACCATTTTGTGGTCTGACCTTACCAGGGAAGGCATTACAGTAGGGGGTGTGCAGCAGTCTCCCATATTAGTGAGGACCAGATCCAGTATGGTTGCACCCCTGGTCAGTGTATTGAATATCTAGTCCAGGGAGTTTGTGCTTACAAAATCCAGGAATCTCTGTGCATTTACATTTGCTGTCATATAGGATTCCAAGTTAATAGTGGGGTAATTAAAGTCACCCATGAATATGGTATTAGGTTGGATGGTTAGTGTTTCTAATAAGTTTAAATACATGGTATGGGTTTCTGGGGTCATAGAGGGGGACCTATAACTTGCAAGGAAGTGGTATTGGATTTTACCTATGGCGATTTGAACATTGAACAGCTCAAGTGCATTGTCCTGTCTGAACAGCCTTGAAGTATATTTATTTTTGATGTAAATAGAGACACCTCCACCTTTAGTCCCTGCCTGTGAATTGCTGGCCTAAATGTGTGGAAGGCATTATAACCTTGCACTGTTGGTGTGCTCTCTGTGGCTTTAAACCATGTCTCAGTGACCGCACAGACATCAGCATTGTCTAGGGTAAAGACAGCTTCTAGGGAGTGGAGTTTTTTATTTGGACTCCTAGAATTAAGCAGTATTACCTTTATATTTTATTGGTTTTGATTTGATATTTTGGAAGTACTTTCAGTTTGGCATTGCCTAAAAAAAGGCACTATGGGAGAATAAAATGTTTTAGCTAATATTCAAAAGCCTAGAGGGGAGAGGTGCAGACCATACTTGGCAAAGCCAGCGTGGTCCTCTTTCCATGCTGGCAAATATTGCACCCCCTTAGAATGACCATAAACTAAGTCAATTAATAAAGTCAGTCATCTATTGTTCATATTGTGGCATCATCCTTGGTGAAGGTAAAATGCTACTCACCACTAGGCTCATACCAGCCTGAGACGCATATTCCGAGAGCTCCATGATGTCTCTGTTCATATAGTCTAGGGAGGTACGTCTCAGGTCATTTACTTCCACATGGACTATGACTGAGTCATATTGGTAATTGTGGTCCAATGACCTGAATGCATGCATAATGTGATGGAGCCTAGCCCCTGCTAAGCAACTGACTGCAACTTTCTCCTTACTCAGCCTGGTGAGAGGGATATCAGTATGTCTCACGATGGACTCTCCACTGACTAGAATGTTAAATTGTGTGGTGACTTATCTTATGGGCTTAGAGGTAGAGACTCCATGATATGTAGCTCTATGTGTTGATGTGGGTGTTGTTTTGAAAGAGTGCATCTGGGGTTTCTGAGGGTATTTATGTGTACTTCTTCTAGGAGGTCTTTGTGGTTTAGGAATGTTACATGTAAGTGCCTCAGCATATGTGGGTCTATATGTCTGCTTTGAATTTTGAGTGATGGGTGCAGTGTGTGTACTACTGACAACCTTATTGACATTAGGAGTACTTTTATGTGAGAGCTTTGCCTCCAGTGACATTGTGTAAATACATTTCTCACATACCATATCAGTTTGTTTGAGAATTAACTGGTTGTCAGTAAACATGAGGCAGTTTCTACATTGCCTCAGGCTGCCCATATCCACCAAACCAGTAACGGAGACAGTAGGAAAGTCCATATCCATGGCAACAGACCCTTTTTTGTTGACTAGACAGTTGGAGTGAGAATATCAATCACTGTCAAGAGTATCTGGTTTGCAACTATGTGGACAGTACTTGTCACTGCAAAGTAGTTGTCCTGAATGCAACTAGGTATTGGAGAAATTTCAATTGTGCTTTTACACTCAAGGTGTCTGAGTCTGTACAGAGCACTGCCAAACACTTCAGGGGAAACTAATACATAGATCTAGAAAAATTAAGGATGAAGTATTTAGGCAGATATTCTGAAGTCAGAAACAAATCAAGCAGTACTTACTGAAAACAAAGAATCAGCTTGTCAAGCATGATGAAAAGAGGGGAGTCACATGAATGGCTACTGCCTGGCTACTACTAATGCCGGTCTCACCACAGCTTCACTCTGTTGGGATACAATGCTTCTTTGGTTCTTCTCTCACCAGAAGCAAAATGTTAGCACCAATCCCAAGAAGAGAAGCAGGCCACAACATGTTTAGTGCTCCACAGTCTTGTCCAGATGATGCAAGGGTCTGTAGGTTGTAGCCTTTCTCTGGTAGGTGCCTCTAATAGCAACCAGACCAAACAGGTACATTAAGCACAGACACACTCTCCAACCAGAAGCAGTCAGGAATCAATGCACTCTGCTCCTTCTCTTACCATGATCAGAATATAAACACAGATTCCAAGCTGTCACCTATAAAGCAGTTATTAGGCTTTCTGGTGATCAGCAACCTCAAGGAAACAATGTTTCTGTACTCATTCTCTCACCAGGGCAAAACAGAAGCACTAACCCCAAGATGACTACTGAGAGGCAGAATGCGGGCTCTCCAATAATTGGTGGTCTTGCAATAGATGCTTAAAGGTAAGATGAAAAAAATGGTTTATCCTAAACACTGCAGTGTGCATTAAGCAGTTAGATGTGAAAGTGGGTAACTAAAGTTTTAGCTGTCTAAAAAGTTAAGTTTTAGTGGAGAGACAATATTTTTAAAAGAGCAAGATAGATTGAAGGGGGGTGGTCACTTTTGTATTCTGGTACTATGGAATACAGTAGGATAGCCAATAAATGTAAATAGTTGAAGGGGAGTGATTTCACAAAACGATAATCTTGAGCTTACTCACACCAGACAGTTAAAGGAGAGAGGGAATGAGCTATATGGTCAAATTAACATAAGGGGCAGGCAACTAGAAAGACAATGGTGTTTATTTTTAACTCTCTTGTATGTGTGTTGGGAGGTGAGGTAACCTAGGGAAATGATTGCATTATGTTTTTTGGGTAGAGTTTTTGTGCTAAGAAGATTGAGGGGGGCTGTGGTTGTAACAGTTTTATTTTATTTTTGTCCACTATTTTTCTGCTAAGAGATTGAGAAAGGAAGGATTGTCTGTATTAACTAATGTCCAAATTTGATGTAGTCTTTTTAGGCAGGCTTGTAAAAGAATGTTAATTTATTTTTGTTTTGTCTATAATCATGGTGAAAGATTGGTAGTGGGGGTTAGTGGCTGTGTGAATGTTACAGAACGTACAGATGTTGTTTTAATGTATGCCAATACAAAGACTGTTATGCTAGTATTTTACTCTGTATACCTGCAATGTTTACAACTATTCTTGATGCTATGGCTTTGTTCAACAACTTTTTGCTTTGTCCAGAATTATTGTGCTGAGAGGTTGGGAGGGGGGTTAGGGGCTGTGAGAATGTTGCAGAATGTATAGATGTTTTAATGTATTCTAATACAAACCCTGTTATGTTAGTATTGTGTATACTAGCAATGTTTATAACTATGCCTGATGCTACGACTTTGTTCTATGATAATTTTTTGCTTTGTAGTTATTGTGTTGAGAGGTTAGAAGTGTGGTTGGGGGTTATGAGAATGTTGCAGTGTTCAAATGTTTGCCTGGTATTTTTTGTTTGTTTCTTAAAAACTGAGGTCATAAAATGTATAAGCACATTGTTAATGTTACGCCTTTGTCTTATTTATATTTTTTCCACTTCATCCAGAATTATTGTGCTGAAAGACTGGGGGTTAGGGGCTGTGAGCATTCTATAGAATATATACTGCTGTCTTAATGCATTATAATGCACAATTAGATGTTTCAGCAGAATAAATACTGTAGTGAAGAAACACAGCGAAAGTAGTAAAAAACACAAATTTAGTAGAGGTAAGTGCTTTCACATCTAATATGATGCTTCTTCAGACCAAATGAAACTCTTCACAGCTCAGCTTATATCTTCGTTCTTTCACACTTTAGTTGCCTGTTCCAGAGAACTTGTAATAGCCCCTTCACATATTTGGGGGGGGGGGGGGGGTTGTAGAAAAACCTGGGAATCACCTCCAGTGTTTGGAATTTGACATAAAATTGTAATTTGGGCCTTTCTCATTAAGTTTTTTGCATACTGGTCAGTCATTCTTCAATCTCTCTGACAGTGGTACAATAGTAACCGATGTCAATGGAAGTCATTATGAAATATATATTTTGTAATGCACTTCAGTCGTGCCTATTGCCAACATTGCAGTTCTTTTTGCCTACTAGTTACTGTTACTCAGCAGTTTTTCAGTCTGCGGTACAGCGGTAACAGACGTCAATAGAAATTTTGTAATACATTAAAGTTGTGCCTATTGTATAGCTTGCCTTTATGAACAGTGTTCAGTATTGGTTGCTCATTTATTTTTACTTGTAGTCATACTGACATGACTTTTTGGAACCTAATTAATTTTTCTGGTTTGTCTGCACTGCAGTTATTTTGCCTACTGTTCCTCTTTTCTCTTCAGTTCTGCCTACACTGCAAGATGGAGTCAACTGGTTACTTCTTGATGAGTGTGCATTCCACCATGGATTGTGTAGCTCTTAGTTGACTTGGTGTAGCAGTTTCAGTTTTTCTGTTTAACCTGAATGCATTTTGCAGTGGACTTTCTTATCAAGATGTAGTGCTACCTGGTTATAAACCATACGTTTGGGGTTATTTCCTTTTATTATGATTTTTTGTAGAAGTAGTAGTGCAATACAGTACAGAATGCTTGTTTGTAGAGTAATGCACAATAGTGACTTATAGTTAGTGATTGTATTTTGTAAGCAGAGGAGGCAAGTGTTAGTGTGTTAAGGGAAAGGTTGTAGGTTTGTAGCTTACGCTTAAGGTTAAGAGACTTATGTTTCCACTGGTTGGCTAACTTGGAATTTGTATTTCACATATTGTGGCAATGGGCACCTGAAAGCTGAGAGTTTACCTCAGTGGGTCCATTTAAGTAAATCTGATGGGTAACATTCTACTATTGTCATGGGAGTTGTTTCTGTGTAGTCTTTTAAAATACCATCCTTAGAATGTGTTCAGAATGCTAACACTTGTCATTATGCAGTCCTGAGTAGGGCAAAGTGGCATAACATGTACCTGAACTGTAAAGCTTTTTACTAACATTATGACGAAAGTACCTGATGTCTGCATGTGTAGTAATTCTGCTTTACTTCCATTCCCAATCAGAAATGAAGCGTACATATCTGTCAGGAGCAGCAAAAAGAAAGCTTCAGCAGAGGAACGAGAATGTGAACAGTTAGGTTTCCTGTAACAGGTTTTTCTGTGGGTTGTCAGAGAAAGTATTCGGGAAAAGCCTGCCTTCATGACAACACAGTGCTTCGGCATTACAGCCTACTCACTGTGAGCCCAGCATCCATACCATAGAAAGTGACCACTCTGTTGCAGCTGCACCACAGGCTACCTCCTGGGAACCTACTGCCATTACCATGGGAGAAATTATGTCAACAAATGCAGATTCAACTTTAGAAGTGCTGCCTGGATCACCAGAATTTGATACAGAAGGAGCCCGTACTTCTGTAGTGACAACAGGTGTGGCCTATGACTTGCAGGAAGTGTCAGGTGTATCATTTGAGGATCTAGGAACTTAGACAGACTTGATAATGGATGACTTTAGGATAGCTGCCATTCTGTATGGACCTGTGCAAGTGGTGCTTTCACACTGCCCATCAATGAACAGAAAAGAAGATTTACATCAGAAAACTAGAGAGCAAAACACACTTGGTTGACATATTCAGTCTCAAAAGATGCACTGTTTTGCTTTACATGCAAATTATTTGAACATTCTAATCATCTTCTCAGGTCAGGTGATTACAGAGCATGTAGAGAGATATCCAAATCTTTACATGGCCATGACTGAGCACCAGAGCATGCAGCATGAATGCTGAAGTGGAAGGAACTGGATAACAGAGTAAAGAGTAGGCAGACAATGGATGATAGGAGACAAGCAGTGGTTGAAAAAGAGATAACACACTGGTGTGGTGTGCTAGAACACTTTATAGCTATTGTCCAATACCTGGCAGAATGGAACATGACATTCCATGGTACGAGTGATGCCCTATACACCAATGGCAGGGGCGGCTCGTGGCATCGGGCTGCCGGACTGCAGCCCCCTCAGCTAGACAGCTGAGTACTTAGTTTATTTTTTTTTATGTAAAAAAAAAAAAAATGAAATCTGTTCTTAAAACTTTAAATTTCGAGTCCGCGACTCGAAATTACGCGCATGCGCATTGCGCGCTTCTATCGCAACAGCGTTTTTTTTTTTTTTTTAATTCTTGCTGCAGTGTTTTCATTGCAGCCCGGAGGAGCAAAGAAGGCATCATTGTGATGCCCAGAACTCCCCAGAAGTCTATGCGGTTGAGACACAAACCGCATAGACATGGAAGGGGCTCGGACTGCGACGTCCGCAGGCACGTCATGACGTGCTTGCTGGGCAAATGCTGCTGATTGGTTGTCGCTCTCTTCCCGGGCTTTATGTCCTGGGAAAAGAGCGAGAATCAGTCAGTCGGTTTTCGGCGTTGGACCTAGTAGTGTAATTGTGACCTTTTTTGTGTTAAACTTAAACAGTACAATTAAAAACATTTTTTTAATTTTTTGGCACAACAAGAGAGACAAAGAGCGCGAGGCAACAACTGTGGTGGACCTGGTGGATTTATTATTTTGCTGCTTCCCTGCTTCTTTCATCAGGCTGTTCTGGAATCAACAGGTGAGTTATTTACTATTTTTTACTATTTATTTCCTTACTTATTAATCCAATATGACATTGTAAAATATATATAATATTAGATATTTTAGTATTATTATTAATTATTATTGTATCACCTCATTACATGCTATGTCAGACTGTTTTAGATAAATGTATAAAAGCTATCTTATGATTTTATTTATACTGTATTTATATATATTTTTGATATGTGAATGTTGAATTTATTTATGTGCTTGTCCCTTAGGATTGTGTTATGGCAGGGGTTGATTGAAGGAGCAAACAGATGGTATATTACTAATTGGTGATTCTATAAGGAAATACATTAGATCTCTGAGCAGTCTTGATAGGCAAAAAATACTCTCTTATGCCTCAGCAGTGCAGATCTAAATTGCAGGATATTCTTTTAGGGTTACAGAAGCTGCTGGGATGCAAGAATAGTTATGACTTTGTTTGTGCAGATTATGAGTACCATGTGCACCTTGTCTCTTCTCCTATACCAAAGCCCATTGAGTAATGTCAGCACTCTTTGTAAAAACTCACTTAGACCCTGATACCTGTCTGTAACCCAGATAGTGTTGGAAGTGATGAAATAGAGAATATAAATTATTTTTTTACCATGAATGTGAGATTCTGGCATTTTTATATGAGGTTTGTGAGTTAATTGATCGGTTGGAAAATTATGGAAGATGTAAGAAACTTTTAAGAGGATGTTAAATCCCAAAATCTGGGGCATTGTGCCCTAAAGTTTCAATCCATATACTACCTGTTGGCCTGCCATCAGATATTTTTCTTTATGTTAAGATACCACACCAGTGGCAAAGAAAGGTAAAGCCCTGACTATGTTCCAGGCAACTCTGTTTCATTTAGTGGCTCAGATGCTTGATGTATAGACAGGCAGGAGCAAAAAAGTCATTCACTGGAGAGAGAGAGAATGGCTTATCCGCAAAGCTCATCTTGCCTGCTTGTCTGGTGGGGAAACTAACCGTGAAAGTCTACGTGAGGAATCTGAAGCATCCTCAGAGCAGAACTTTTCCGAGAAGAGACACCATTCAGTGAAGGGTACAGTGGGTATCCATTAGGGTGGCATTTCCAGGTGGTGTAGAAGTGGGGCATGATGGTCAGCCATTATGGGGAAGGAAAATAGTTTTCTTGCTGATAAAATAGAGTAAATTTCTGAGACACATTCCCCTGGAGATATTTGACTTTTGTTTTCATCTGTTTTGGCCTCATAGTGAAGACTGGGGCTATATATGTGAGATACTTTCTTTCTCTTTCAACACAGTATTCTTTAAATAAAATATAAATCCACAACTGATCTATCTGAAGCAGCATTTCTTTTGTATATGCTTAAAGTTATCAAATTTACCAAGTATTATACTTTTTTTAGTATCCCTATGAGTATTTTAATGACCCACTGTAAATAAGGGCATTGTTGCCTCACAGCTGCAGGTTCTCAGGTTTGATTCTTGGCTGGGGTTCCTTCTTTGTGGGGTCTGTATCTTCTCCCTGTGTTTGTGTGGGTTTGCTTTTGTGTCCTCCCATGTTACAAAGACATGTCTACATTATTTCTTCCTGGGCCTCTGCTGAAAATTGTTTTTTTGTTCCAAGTCAGACTGTATTGATTAACAAATGTTAAATAAAATTGACAGGCATTTGAATTTCAGACTTCAGGTTTCTGAATGTTTAATTCCTTGTATATTTGAGGGTGCAGTGGTAGTATTGTTGCCTCACAGCTATAAGTTTTCTGGTTTGATTCTTGGTTGGGGTGGCTTCTGTGTGGAGTCTGCATCTCCTCCCTGTGTTTGTGTGGATTTGCTCTGGTGCCCTGCCATTTTACAAAGACATGTCTGCAGTATTAATCCCTGCGTCTCTGCTGAAAATTGGTTTTGTTCTGTCCGCAGTAAAATTGACAGGCATTTGAATTTCAGACTTCAGGTTTCTGAATGTTTAATTCCTTGCATAATTGATGGTGCAGTGGTAGTATTGTTGCCTCACAGCTATAGGTTTTCTGGTTTGATTCTTGGTTGGGGTGGCTTCTGTGTGGAGTCTGCATCTCCTCCCTGTGTTTGTGTGGATTTGCTCTGGTGCCCTGCCATTTTACAAAGACGTGTCTGCAGTTTTAATCCCTGCGTCTCTGCTGAAAATTGGCTTTGTTCTGTCCGCAGTAAAATTGACAGGCATTTGAATTTCAGACTTCAGGTTTCTGAATGTTTAATTCCTTGCATATTTGATGGTGCAGTGGTAGTATTGTTGCCTCACAGCTATAGGTTTTCTGGTTTGATTCTTGGTTGGGGTGGCTTCTGTGTGGAGTCTGCATCTCCTCACTGTGTTTGTGTGGATTTGCTCTGGTGCCCTGCCATTTTACAAAGACGTGTCTGCAGTATTAATCCCCGCGTCTCTGCTGAAAATTGGTTTTGTTCTGTCCGCAGTAAAATTGACCGGCATTTGAATTTCAAACTTCATGTTCTTCAGAATACATAGTAGCACGACCTTTTTTTCTAGCAATTTTCTAAGTTTTTAAGATGAATATTTTAAATTTGTCCCTATTTTTGGGACTGTATTCCCCCATTATTGGCTTCGTCCAGGTTTTTGTGCTAAGGTTGACAGCTATGGCAAGAACTGAATTCACTGAATATGTTTGAAGGCTGTATTCCCTCATTACTGGGTTTGTCCAGGTGTTTTGTACTAAGAGGTTGACAGCTATGGTGAGAAATGAATTCACTAAATGATAGCCATTTAAGTCTCAGTCTTCCTCTCTTTTACAAAGCAGCTGATGTGGCGTAGTGGTATGTTACTCTGACTGTTTTTTGCTCAGGGACCTTGGCAGTAAAATATATGGTGGCAACACAACGTTTTATTCTAGCAACTTTCCAAGATTATACAAGCAATGTTTAATGTGTCCCTGGTTTTTGGGCTTTTGACCTCCCCCCCAATACATTTTGGCTTTTTCCAGTTTTCTTGAGCTGCGAAGTTGAGATGCAGTTGAGTATTGAGTAGATTTTACAAGGAGCTGAGAGCTGCAGGGGAATAGAAGTTTAGTGCTTTGCCTAGTTAATACTATAGCACAACAGGTTGTGTACTTGCTTTTGATGCAGAAGGCTGTGTGTTCTACTCCCACAAGGGGTGGATGCTGCCGTACTGAGAATGTTCTCCTTGGTGAAGATACTAACTATGAGTTCGTTATCAGTTTGCCATCCATTTCCTCTTGCAATATTATTACTAGCTTATCATTTTTTAATGTAATATAGGCAATTTATTCCTGAGGGGCAACAGACACTTTATTTTTCGATGAAACCATGAAATATAAAGGTGATTGCTAGCAGCAACCGCTTCATTAGTTACAGATTTCTTTAATGTGGAATTATTTAGATGACTTACTTCAGAGATTGTGCATATTTACTGATGATGAACTGTAGAATTGTGCATATTTACTGATAAAGTTGGACTGTAGAATTGTGCATATTTACTGATAATGGTGGACTGTAGAATTGTGCATATTTACTAATAATGGTGGACTGTAGAATTGTGTATATTTACTAATAATGGTGGACTGTGGAAGTCTGAGTAGACTTTTTTATGATAAATGTTCTCAACTGGGCAGTTTTGCCATTATGGGTGCATATGGTTTGTTTCATTGCTTACTGGAAAAATGTTCAAAACAAATTTAAAACACCCTCTAACAAGTGTACTGTATTGTACAAGGAATATAATTTTAGTACAATGAGGAAGGTGTATCAAAAAGCACATGTATGTTTCATATGCAAGGGGCCTATGATTCGAAAACAGCCCAAAATTAATCTTTATCTGCCACTGGCAAAATGTATTTTCTTTGAATGTGGGTTTCAATGCTGTTTCAATGAATGTGAGTTTCAAGGGCAGAGAAGTTTTAATGCTAAGTTTTCATTGTGAGACTGCATTGCTTTGTTTAACAGATGACTTAGTGTTTGTGCTGTAAAATACAAAATAAAACTTTCAAATGAAGTCCAACTCATCATAGAAGTAAAGCAGTATGCACATTAGTGTTCGTGGTAAATGGAGTGAAATAGCCAAGTAATGGTTCATTGGAATGGCTGCAGAGGCTCCATTCAAACATTATTTTGTCAGGGGGGAAGGGCAGCAAACTCAGACAGGCCCAGCTGAACTATGCCTCCCAACTGTCCAGATTTTCAAAGAATGAATAGATTTTTGCTTCTTATTTTTGGTTTGTTGTTCATAAAATTTGTAGTTTTAATTCCTAAATGATTTGCCAGAAGTCACTAAATGATAAGTTTCATACTTCATAACCTTCAGAAAAATGCATGTTAAAGTAAGAGCTGTTCTATCAACTGTTTCAATTTATACAAGAGCAATTTTTAGTACTGTTTATATGTGCCCCCAATATATTTGGCCTTGTTCAGATTTACTGCATTAACAGGTTGAGAGGTACATGCAAATAAATTGCTTTATAGAATTAGGCATAGCCAACCTCTCAACTGTCCCCAATTTTTGGCTCAAAATGTTGCTCTTCCCCCTAATAATCCCTCCGCAAAATAACAATTTTGGAAGAAAACATGGAGGGTTTACAATTAAGAAATAACTGTAATAATCAAAGTTATTGATTACTTGAAATGCATGTAGATTCTTTTATTTTGTCAGCTGCTCAAGGTAGCAGTACTAATATTAAAGTGTCCTTCTTTGACAGGTAGCAGCTGTATTGTGTGTCTATTTTATATTTTTGCATCACATTTTTGGTCCATTTTTCATAAAATTGTGTTTTTTGGCAAATTAGTGACAAATCACTAAAGACTGAAGTTAGAAAATGACAGACATTTGAGTTTCAGATTTTATACCCTTCAGAAAATTCATACTAATGCAAGACCTATTCTATTATCTTTCTAAGTTTATTAGAGCAATATTTAAAAATTGTCCTTATTGTTGGGCCTTTGTCCCACTTCTGTGTATGGCTTTGTCCAGATTTCTTGCTCTTGAGGTTGAGAGGTATGACAAATGTGTCAGGGCCATCACAGTCAGCCAGAGAGATTTCAAATTGTGACATGCTTGTTGCACCCCACTCCCCCATGTAGTGACTCTGGATGTGTCCAAGCAAGGCAAGGAGTAGTTGTATCTACCTTGGATGGGGAGGACACACTGCATAAGTACTACAGTGGCTTTTCATCTGTCCTTGATTTTGCAGAATGGTCTGGTTTCTGTCATATTTTTGTACTGTTGATTTATGCTTATTACTCAGATTTATGCTTATTACTCAAAGTGCCTGTTGCTCTGTGTTTAAGTAGCAATGCTTTAATGACCATAAGGTAAGCTTGTCTGACATCGTAAGATGTAAATAAGCTTTAATAAGCATACTGTTAAAGAATTGCCAACAGTGAAAGCCTTTCTGTTGTTGCCATGCAGAGAATACTTGACTAGATAATGTATAAGCCTTGGGTATTAAAGGACAGGATTCCATTATTTTAAAAAGCTCATTACACTTGTTGGAGACTTCCAGTCATCTCTACAGACTTTACCCGTAAACTAAACAGAATGCAAATCATGTGTGGTCCATAACCTGTACAGTAATCATTTAAGCAATGTATCTTGAGCTTGTTTCTTGTTTGCTTTTCATTTTTTACTTTGATCATGTTTTCCCCATGAAACAAGTTGTCAGGCAGCAGGTCTTTTTTGGATAAAAAACATTTTTACAAGTGGGGGCATCACATAGATTTCTACCTTCAGCATGTTACTTGGTACTTTAATAAAGCTGAATATATTATAATTAGAACTGCAGTGCAAGGAGAAGTGGTTTGAGTTGAGAGCTTCTGGTTTTTCTTATACTTGATTTTGACTGGCATTCCAGTAATGTATTTAAAAAGTAATTTATTTTTTCATGCCTCACAACCTTTTGTTTCCATCTAGATATTAAGTAAGCTGTCATGCAGCCAATGCATTGAAATATTTTTATTCTTCTACACTTATTTTTGTCTTGATTGGACTTTCATAATGATGGTTTGCCACCCAGGGCAGCGTATTTAAGTAAAGTTAGTTTTTTGTGGTTGGTTCCCCTTGACCCCACCCATTCAGCTGTCTCCTGCAGCCCCCTTGTGATTTGAAGTCACCAGCTGCCACTGACCAATGGCAATGGCAGTTTCTTAGGCCAAGTGCAGCTTTTGTCACAGTTTGATTCTATCATGGCTGACCATTTGTGTCATATTAGAAATAAAGATGCAATGGTCATTGCTGGAGCCTTCCTGTGTCCTGACAGAGTGCTCTTCAAACTATCTGGAGATATACAGAGCTAAGTATATTTTTCTGGCACTTCAAGAGTTGTGTACTGTTAATTGTTGCTTGACTAATTTTATATCATTGCTGGCTGACTTCAGAGTTGTGCACTGTTATTTTTCTGCTTCACTGTATAGTTTTTCAGATCTCCTGAAGGTGTTGTTTTTTCCCCCACCTCCGCCTATTTCTCTGTGTCTTAAGTTGGTATAATTGGTTTTACATCCTGTGTGTTATCTGACTATCTCAAGGATTACTTGCATAAAATTAGACCCTCTTAGTAACAGCCTGCATATCATTGCTGGAACCTTCCTGTGGCCTGACAGAGTGCTCTTCAAACTATCTGGAGATATACAGAGCTAAGTATATTTTTCTGGCACATCAGAGTTGTGTACTGTTAATTGTTGCTTGACTAATTTTATATCATTGCTGGCTGACTTCATAATTGTACACTGTTATTTTTGCTTCACTGTATAGTTTTTCAGATCTCTGCTGAAGGTGTTGTTTTTCCCCACCTCCCCCTATTTATCTGTGTCTTAAGTTGGTATAACTGGCTTTACATCCTGTGTGTTATCTGACTATCTCAAGGATTACTTGCATAAAATTAGACCCTCTTAGAAACAGCCTGCATATCATTGCTGGAGCCTTCCTGTGTCCTGACAGAGTGCTCTTCAAACTATCTGGAGATATACAGAGCTAAGTATATTTTTCTGGCACTTCAGAGTTGTGTACTGTTAATTGTTGCTTGACTAATTTTATATCATTGCTGGCTGACTTCATAGTTGTGCACTATTTTTGCTTCACTGTATAGTTTTTCAGATCTCTGCTGAATGTGTTTTTCTCCTACCCACCCTCCCTATTCCTGTCTTGTTTAAATTTGGAGGCTTTTGCAGTTGCCCACCCTCACTGTAGATTTGATCTGGGACACTCCCCCCAGTCCCATCTCTTTACCTCATTCTACCTATTAGTCTCCTTCTGCACTTGTTTTTAGTCATTTTTAATGTAATTGCATTTTTTAAAACTGTTTGGTCTAACATTGCTACATTCTCAAGTGTGCTAGCTTACACTGCATTTGAATTGTTTTTACTGCTGTTTTAGCTACTTTTCTGTATAAAAACAATCTAAGCCTGTTTCCTACCTTTCCTGTAACTAGTGTAGTCCAGATTTAGATTTGCTGTATCCAAGACTGTATGTAAGCTTCTGAGCCCACCAAGCTTTCTGTGTTGGAGGGAAGCCTTCTAGCTTATCAGTGAGAGTGGTAAGCACTAGGTAACCTATCTACCACATAAGGAGTGGTTCTGGCCCAGAAAGTGTAATTATTGGCCATTTGGGCAGTTTTTTTCCATCTCTCTCAACTTTTTGATTTAAAAGCCCACATTTGCAATTGTTTCCACCCTTTCCTGTAACTAGTTTAGTCCAGATACAGATTCTTAGTTTTAGCACTTGAATTTGCTTATTCGTGATCAGCACTTGTTCAGAGTTTGTTGTAAGCACTAAATAGCCTATTAATTACTACAGCACTCAACCTTCCTCATTACCTAGAGGAAAACAGTTTTGGTACTTACTTTCCTCACTTGCTTAGAGAAAAATAGCTCTTGTACTCACTTTTCTCACTTATCTAGAGGAAAGTAGTTTTTTATTCAGGCATGTCCAAGGGTCAGCTCTCAGTGTTTTCTCCTGTCTATCCAATGAATCTGGGCATCTTGGGGCAATGTAGAAATTGCCTCATGTACACAGACAACCCTCTCCTACCACCCAACACTACAACCTGTGAAAGATGCACTTAGCTAGCCAAACTGGAGATAAAGCTCTCTCCAACCAAGAGTGAACTTGACAGTCAAGAGGAGAAGGTAAACACTTGCACCACACCACACTCATCACATAGTCTCACTAAATCTACACCACCAAAATCCACACAAAGAAACACAAAAACATTCACGGAGGCTCTCAATAATAATCTGCTCAAGCAACAGAAACCTCCAAAGCAGCAATGCAAGCAACTTCCACCTCCAACACAACCCAAATGACACATAGCCCGCAGACTCAGTGTGCCACTCAACCACAGCCAATAAGGCAAAACAACGTACCCAACACACTAGTCATAGGTGACTCTATAGTCAGGCACACTGATGTCCCACTCACCAAGCTAAACAAGGAGAAGGTTACTGTCAGTTGCTTGTCGGGTGCCAGGATCCGCCACATAACCCACACACTCAGGTCACTCCACAATAAGTACAAATAAGACTCTGTCATTGTCCATGTTGGTGTGAATGACCAGAGACGTACCTTCTTGGACTACATGAAAAGAGACATGGAAGAGCTCTCTGATCTTGTAGCCCATGCAGGTATGACCCTAGCCCTGAGTAGCATTCTGCCATCACCCAGAATGATACACACTACTAGGACAAAATGATTGACTTTAACAATTGGCTAAGCCTCTGGTGTCATTCTAAAGGGATCCAGTATCTGTCTGGGATGACATGGTCGACAGACCACAATGCTTTGCCAGAGATGGCCTGCACCTGTCACCCCTGGGATTCTGGATACTGGCTAAGGTTCTTGCCGCCCCTATAGTGCCTTTTTTAGGCAAGGTTCAAATGACAAATTCACCACCGTAACAGGAACAGGAAAGCAAAAACTCAGGGTGATGCTACTCAATGCTAGAAGTCTAAATCTCAAAATGCACTCACTTGAGACACTCCTTAAAATGGAGAACATTAATATCTGTGCAGTGACTGAGACCTGGTTTAAGGCTCCAGAGAGCACCCCTGCACTACCAGGCTATAACTCGTTCCACACTTTTCGGCCATGTAACCTGGACCGGAACACCAAAGACGGAGGTTTGTCCATATTCATTAAGGATATCCACACCTCCAGGCTAGTTGCTCAACATAATGCAGCCAAGGTTATCTAAGTGCAACTAACTCTGGGCAAAACTGCAATCCAAACTGTAGCTTGCTACAGATCCCAAACCATGCCCCAGGATTCCCACTCCTCTTTTCTTGATGTACTGGAAAATATTAGGTTTCAACCAAACACCCTAATAATGGGTGATTTCAACTACCCCATAATTAACTGGGAAAACTACTCATGTACCAATTCCTTCGCTCAACGCTTTCTGGAATTCATAAACTCCAATGTCCTGGATCAACTTATCCACACCCCCACCAGGGGCAATAATATCCTAGATCTAGTCATTACCAACATGAGTGACCGGTGTTCCACACCTGAAGTCAATGCCTCATTGCTCCGATGCAACCATATGCTAATTAACCTAGATATCCACATCCTGCCCCCCACCCGCCATTAAGGAAACCACAGTAAAAAATTTCTCCAAAGCCAACTTCATGCCTCTTAAGACAGAAGTGGTGAATTTTATGACACCCATGCAGATGGACAATACAGTTACGACTACTGAACCCTACACAATTGCACTTTATAAGCACTTACACTAGTGCATGGATCATGCTATCCCAAAAAGAACTAAGATGCTATCCTCCAAAAAAAGGAAGCCAATCTGGTGATCCCCATGCCATAAACAAACATTACAACAGAAGGAAGAAACTGTAAAAGAGAGTAAAATCCCATGAGTGGAGGAGCTCCCTGGTCAGCCTCAGTAAGAAGCTGAGATCCCTCATAAAATCCTCCATAGCTAGTTACGAAAACAAAATCGCCACTGATTCTAAAGACAACCACACAGCATTCTATAGCTATGTCAAGAATCTCAATGGTAACACTCAGATCTGCCCTGAGTTACAGCACAATGGCACTAAATATACAGAACCAACTGATATTGCCAACATCCTGGCAGATAGGTTCAGTGCTAACTTTACCCCCCTCTCACCCTCTAAAGGGCCCATCTCTATACCGGAAAAATGCAAAGTTCCTGTAATCACGGCTGCACAAGTAAAAACCACACTCTCCAAAGCCAAAAACACAGCATCCATGGGACCAGACAACATCCCAGGCTGCGTTCTACACAAACTACAGAACGAACTGGCACCCCACCTTGGTACCATGTTCAATCATAGCCTCACCTCAGGCTTTGTGCCTGCTGAATGGTGCACAGTGATAGTTTTTCCACTCCACAAGGGGGGAGCCACCACACGGACCCCAGGAACTGCTGCCCTATTAGCCTGACGAGCCTGGTCTGTAAGGCCATGGAACGTACCATCATGGAACTTATAAACAAAGACATTGGTAATCTCCAAACTCTGGACCCCACCCAGTTCGGGTTTGTAAAGGGCAGATCATGTCTCCTAAACCTGATAGACTTCTTTGAAGCAGTCACCAAAGCCGTAAACTAGGGTAAGGTGGTACACACAGCCTATCTAGATCTTGCCAAGGCTTTCAACACCATCCCCTACTCTGGAATCATAGATAAACTCACTAAACTAGGTATAAATCCTTATGTCACAAGATGGGTTGCCAACTGGCTCACTGACAGAACCCACACTGTGAAAGTAGCAGACTCCAAATCCGACTTCAGACCAGTGACAAGTGGAGTACCACAGGGTTCTGTGCTGGGTCCTCTCCTGTTTGGTATCTACTTCTCTGAAGTACAGGTTAACACAGAAGGTCTTTGGCTAATGAAGTTTGGGTCTATATTAGAACACCGAACTTTCAAAATTTCAAGTTTTCTAATATTGAACCTTATTAATCGAAAATTGAAAACATCGAACATACAGAACAGCAAATTTTTTCCTAGGGAAAAAATTTGCTGTTCCAAAACACATACACACAACACAAGCACACCAAACAAACAGCAATCCACACACATACACCTAAACTCTTACACCCAACCCTACACTAAACTATACATACACCACTAACTATTCACTTGCGTTAACCTAAACTCTAACCCTAAGGTCCATCGCACAGTCTCCTCACCCGCACCCTAACCCTAACTCATAACCCACCTTAACCCTCATGTCCACACAATCGCACACTTACCTGAACCCAACAGAAACGGACAACCAAATTCTTTCCCTAGAAAAAAATTTGGTTTTCTGTTTCTTTGATATTTTCAGCATTCACTGAAAATGGGTCGATATTAGAATACTCTAAATTTTGAATGTTCGGTGTTCTAATATAGACCCTGAAGTTTGCAGATGACTGCAAACTAGGAGCCATAATCGAAACTCCTAACAATGTGGACATCCTACAAAAGGGCCTCACTGAGACAGATGCCTGGTGTCAAAGCCATGGCCTCAAGCTCAATGCCAAAAAGTGCATTGTCATCCCCTTTGGTAAAAACTCTGTACCCATGAACTACAACATAGGCGGTAGTATACTTAACACTGAAAGCGTGATAAGAGACCTTGGGACACAGGTGGACAGTAGTCTCTCCTTTGATAATCACATCGCCACAGTAGTCAGGAAATCCTACTACGTGGCACACCTCATCACAAAAGGTTTCTCATCCAGAAAAAAAGAGGTCATTGTTCCCCCTCTACTCATCACTCATTAGACCCATTATAGAGTACAATGCCCCTTTTGGTATGTACCTCACAAGACATCTACAACAACTGGAAAGGCCACCGAAATACCTCACAAAGAGGATTACTGGCTTCCAACAGATGCCCTATGCAGACCGTCTCAAAAAACTCCAGCTTTACTCCGTCGCATATCGCCTACTCAGAGGTGATCTCTGCCTAACATACAAAGCTATGTCAAACCCAGAGCTGTTAGACATGCTCCACTTAAAGAAATTCCAATCCTGCCAAGCTACACGCTCTAGGGACCTAAACCTTGTCAACACAATAAACAGAACATGGCGGAGGGATAGATTCCTGTCTCAGAGACTTCCTATACTCTGGAATAAACTACCTATCTATATTAAACAAAGCTCCTCATTAGCACTCTTCAAGAAAAATCTTGATGACTGAATGGGAAATAGGAAATTCACCCCGGGGATCACTTCTGTGGCTCTGCTCGACAGTGGCACAGGAAAATAATTTTCTTGGGTGGCAAAAGCCAGGGTACCTTTTTGACTGGGATTGTATAGGCCCTAGGGTAGATAGCCTACCTATGAACCTATGGATCACTATCTTGGGAAGGACATACAGAATGAAATTATCCATCTTATTGCAAATGCTATTTTAAGGACTATTGTAGGGAAGGTGGAGTGTGCTAGATACTTTTCCATGATTCTTGATTGCATGCTAGACATTAGCAATCAAGAGCAAATGAATGTAGTAGTTATTTATGTGTATACTTCAAGGACTGTAGCCACAGTTGAACACTTTCTGGAATTTGTGCCTGTGAATGATACAACTAGGGCAGGACTTGCAGAATTACTTCTTCAGACTCTGCAAAATCGTCAACTGGATATTAATGGTTGTCAAACAAGGATACGACAATGGCAGCAATATGAAGGAGAAATGAGCTGTAGTGCAGGCCTAGTTAAAATAGATGAATTCAAGGGCTTTTTGTATGCCATGTGCCTGCCATAATTTAAATCTTATAGTTAGTGATGGAGCACATTCATCACTACAGGTAGAGTCATTCTTTGATGTTTGCAGAACATTTACGTACTCTGTTCAGCATCAACGAGCTGATGGAGGATCTTGAAATGACACATAAAAGTCACTGTAAAGCCACTGTCTGAGACTCACTGGGAATGCAAGATAGACTCTGACAAGGCACTATGATTTCAGCTGAAGGGAGTCTTGGAAGCATTACAGGACATAGGCGAAGCTTTACATACAAGTGATGATGCAACATATCAACAAGCAAGGGGGCTGTGCTTGGAACTTATGTCATACTAATTCATTGTATGTTTAGTGGTTTGGTATGATGTGCTGACAGAGGTAAATCATGCAAGCAAAGTTCTGCATAGTCCATTGATTGGTATTTCTACGTGTCAAAGTGCTGGCATCAACTATGGTCCTGCTGAAGAAGTAGAGAGACAGGATTTCAATGTACCATGGGTGAAGCCTCAAAGATAGCAGAAGAACTGGATGTTGGCATCACATTTCAGGAAAAGAGGCAGGGAACAGTAAAGCACGTTTTGACTATGAAGGAGAGGATGAGACTGTACAGGATCCAAAGGTAAAACTACATGTAGAGTTCTTCGATGTGCTGCTGGACACAACAGTACAGTCATCTGCTGGCTGGTTTGAGCAGCTTTCAGTTTGATAAGGCCTTTGGATTTTTATCAAATATTAAAGCCTCAAGAGAAGTTGCAGAAGACACATTGATCCAACAGTACAAGGCTCTGAAGGAACAACTGACTGACAGGATAAGTGGCCACTGTGACATTGATGAGTCTGACCTTGGACACGAACTGAAAAGCCTTTCTCAAATGATTGATAATGAATCATCACGACTGACTGTGTTAAATTTCCTCATTCACAACAACTTGCAAGACATCTATATAAATACTTATGTTTCATTGCACATTTATTTGACTACACCTTTTTTACAGTGACTACTTCTGAATGCAGCTTTTCTTAACTGAAACTCATAAAGACATACCTGCGTTCATCAATA